>NC_081374.1:55240115-55522615 GCF_030684315.1 Stegostoma tigrinum | reverse complement strand
GCAGTGACTGATGGAAATGTGATGCAGTGACTGATGGAAATGTGATGCAGTGACTGATGGAAATGTGATGCAGTGACTGTGGGAAATGGGATGCAGTGACTGAGTGAAATGGGATGCAGTGACTGATGGAAACGGGATCCAGTGACTGAGGTAAATGGGATGCAGTGACTGAGGGAAACGGGATGCAGTGACTGAGGGAAAGGAGATGCAGTGACTGAGTGAAATGAGATGCATTGACTGAGGGAAATGTGATGCAGTGACTGTGGGAAATGAGATGCAGTGACTCGGAAAGGAGATGCAGTGACTGGTGGAAATGGGAGGCAGTGACTGATGGAAACGGGATGCAGTGACTGAGGGAAACGAGATGCAGGGACTGAGGGAAACGAGATGCAGGGACTGAGGGAAACGAGATGCAGGGACTGAGGGAAACGAGATGCAGGGACTGAGGGAAACGGGATGCAGTGACTGAGGGAAACGAGATGCAGGGACTGAGGGAAACGAGATGCAGGGACTGAGGGAAACGAGATGCAGGGACTGAGGGAAACGGGATGCAGTGACTGAGGGAAACGGGATGCAGTGACTGAGGGAAATGTGATGCAGTGACTGTGGGAAATGAGATGCAGTGACTGTGGGAAATGAGATGCAGTGACTCGGAAAGGAGATGCAGTGACTGATGGAAATGGGAGGCAGTGACTGATGGAAACGGGATGCAGTGACTGAGGGAAACAAGATGCAGGGACTGAGGGAAACGGGATGCAGGGACTGAGGGAAACGGGATGCAGGGACTGAGGGAAACGGGATGCAGGGACTGAGGGAAACGGGGCGCAGTGACTGAGGGAAACGGGGCGCAGTGACTGAGGGAAATGGGGCGCAGTGACTGAGGGAAATGGGGCGCAGTGACTGAGTGAAATGGGACGCAGTGACTGAGTGAAATGGGACGCAGTGACTGAGTGAAATGGAACGCAGTGACTGAGTGAAATGGGACGCAGTGACTGAGTGAAATGGGACGCAGTGACTGAGTGAAATGGGACGCAGTGACTGAGTGAAATGGAACGCAGTGACTGAGTGAATTGGGATGCAGTGACTGAGTGAAATGGGATGCAGTTAATGAGTGAAATGAGATGCAGACGCTGATGGAAATGGGATGCAATGACTGTTGGAAATGGGATGCAGTGACTGATGGAAATGGGATGCAGTGACTGAGTGAAATGGGATGCAGTGACTGAGTGAAACGGGACGCAGCGACTGAGTGAAACGGGACGCAGCGACTGAGTGAAACGGGACGCAGCGACTGAGTGAAACGGGACGCAGTGACTGAGTGAAACGGAACGCAGCGACTGAGTGAAACGGAACGCAGTGACTGAGTGAATTGGGATGCAGTGACTGAGTGAATTGGGATGCAGTGACTGAGTGAATTGGGATGCAGTGACTGATGGAAATGTGATGCAGTGACTGATGGAAATGTGATGCAGTGACTGATGGAAATGTGATGCAGTGACTGTGGGAAATGGGATGCAGTGACTGAGTGAAATGGGATGCAGTGACTGATGGAAACGGGATCCAGTGACTGAGGTAAATGGGATGCAGTGACTGAGGGAAACGGGATGCAGTGACTGAGGGAAAGGAGATGCAGTGACTGAGTGAAATGAGATGCATTGACTGAGGGAAATGTGATGCAGTGACTGTGGGAAATGAGATGCAGTGACTCGGAAAGGAGATGCAGTGACTGGTGGAAATGGGAGGCAGTGACTGATGGAAACGGGATGCAGTGACTGAGGGAAACGAGATGCAGGGACTGAGGGAAACGAGATGCAGGGACTGAGGGAAACGAGATGCAGGGACTGAGGGAAACGAGATGCAGGGACTGAGGGAAACGGGATGCAGTGACTGAGGGAAACGAGATGCAGGGACTGAGGGAAACGAGATGCAGGGACTGAGGGAAACGGGATGCAGTGACTGAGGGAAACGGGATGCAGTGACTGAGGGAAATGTGATGCAGTGACTGTGGGAAATGAGATGCAGTGACTGTGGGAAATGAGATGCAGTGACTCGGAAAGGAGATGCAGTGACTGATGGAAATGGGAGGCAGTGACTGATGGAAACGGGATGCAGTGACTGAGGGAAACAAGATGCAGGGACTGAGGGAAACGGGATGCAGGGACTGAGGGAAACGGGATGCAGGGACTGAGGGAAACGGGATGCAGGGACTGAGGGAAACGGGGCGCAGTGACTGAGGGAAACGGGGCGCAGTGACTGAGGGAAATGGGGCGCAGTGACTGAGGGAAATGGGGCGCAGTGACTGAGGGAAATGGGGCGCAGTGACTGAGGGAAATGGGGCGCAGCGACTGAGGGAAATGGGGCGCAGCGACTGAGGGAAATGGGGCGCAGCGACTGAGGGAAATGGGGCGCAGTGACTGAGGGAAATGGGGCGCAGCGACTGAGGGAAATGGGGCGCAGTGACTGAGGTAATGGGTTGGACTGACTGAGTGAAGTGGGAGACAGTGACTGAGGTAATGGGAAGGATGACTGAGTTCATAGGGATGCCGTGGCTGAGGGGACATGGGATTCACTGACTTGCAAATGTGAAGCCGTGACAAAGGCAAATGGAATACAGTGCCTGAGGGAAATGGGATGAAATGCCTGAGTGAATGGGAATGTTGAGATTCAGGGGGCTTGGGATAAAGTGAAATGGGATGAGGTGACTCAGCGAAATGGGATTCAGTGACTCAGCGAAATGGGATTCAGTGACTGAGGGAAATGGGATGCAGTGACTGAGTGAAACTGGATCTTGTGACTGGTGGAAATCGGACGCAGTAACTGAGGGAAATGAGATGCGGTGACTCGGGGAAAGGAGATGCAGGGACTGTGGGTAATTGGATTCAGTGCTTGAGTGAAATGGGATGAAATGACTGATGGAAATGGGATCCAGTGACTGAGTGAAATGCGATCCAGTGACTGAGTGAAATGGGATGCAGTGACTGAGTGAAATGGGATGCATTCACTCACGGAAAGGTGATGCAGTGACTGTGGGAATTGGGATGCATTGTCTGTGGGAATGGGATGCACTGTCTCGGTGAAATGGGATGCAGTGCCTGAGGGAAATGAGACGCACTGACTGAGTGAAATGGAATGCAGTGACTCGGGGAAAGGAGATGCAGTGATTCAGGGAAAGGAGATGCAGTGACTGTGGGAAATGGGATGCAGTGACTGAGTTAATGGGAATGCAGAGATTCAGGCAGCTTGGGATAAAGAGATTGAGGAAATGGGATACAATGACTTAGTGAAATGGAACGCTGTGACTGATGGAAATGGGATGCAATGTCTGAGTGAAATGGGAGGCGGTAACTGAGTGAAATGGAATTCAGTGACTGAGTGAAATGGGATGCAGTCAGTGAGGGAAATGGGATGCAGTCAGTGAGTGAAATGGAATTCTGTGACTGAGTGAAATGGGATGCAGTCAGTGAGGGAAATGGGATGCAGTCAGTGAGGGAAATGGGATGCAGTCAGTGAGTGAAATGTGATGCAGTCACTGACAGAAATGAGATGCAGTCAGTGAGGGAAATGGGATGCAGTCAGTGAGTGAAATGTGATGCAGTCACTGACGGAACTGAGATGCAGTGACTGAGTGAAATGCGATCCAGTGACTGACTGAAATAGGATGCAGTGACTGAGTGAAATGGGATGCAGTGACTGAGGGAATTGAGATGCATTCACTCATGGAAAGGTGATGCAGTGACTGTGGGAATTGGGATGCATTGTCTGTGGGAATGGGATGCACTGTCTCGGTGAAATGGAATGCAGTGCCTGAGGGAAATGAGATGCACTGACTGAGTGAAATGGGATGCAGTGACTGATGGAAATTGGATGCAGTGACTGAGTGAAATGGGTTGCAGTGACTGAGTGAAATGGGTTGCAGTGACTGAGTGAAATGGGTTGCAGTGACTGAGGGAAATGTGATGCAGTGAATGAGGGAAATGTGATGCAGTGACTGAGGGAAATGTGATGCAGTGACTGAGTGAAGTGGGATGTAGTGACAGAGTGAAATGAGATGCAGTCACTCAGGCAAAGGTTATGCAGTCACTCAGACAAAGTAGATGCAGTGACTGTGGGAAATGTAATGCAGTGACTGTGGGAAATGGGATGCAGTCAGTGAGTGAAATGTGATGCAGTCACTGACGGAAATGAGATGCAGTCAGTGAGGGAAATGGGATGCAGTCAGTGAGTGAAATGTGATGCAGTCACTGACAGAAATGAGATGCAGTGACTGAGTGAAATGCGATCCAGTGACTGACTGAAATAGGATGCAGTGACTGAGTGAAATGGGATGCAGTGACTGAGGGAATTGAGATGCATTCACTCATGGAAAGGTGATGCAGTGACTGTGGGAATTGGGATGCATTGTCTGTGGGAATTGGGATTCATTGTCTGTGGGAATGGGATGCACAGTCTCGGTGAAATGGGATGCAGTGCCTGAGGGAAATGAGACGCACTGACTGAGTGAAATGGGATGCAGTGACTCAGGGAAAGGAGGTGCAGTGATTCAGGGAAAGGAGATGCAGTGACTGTGGTAAATGGGATGCAGTGTCTGAGTTAATGGGAATGCAGAGATTCAGGCAGCTTGGGATAAAGAGATTGAGGAAATGGGATACAATGACTGAGTGAAATGGAACGCAGTGACTGATGGAAATTGGATGCAGTCAGTGAGTGAAATGGGATGCAGTCAGTGAGTGAAATGGGATGCAGTGACTGACGGAAATGGGTTGCAGTGACTGAGTGAAATGGGTTGCAGTGACTGAGGGAAATGTGATGCAGTGACTGAGTGAAGTGGGATGCAGTCACTCAGGCAAAGGTTATGTAGTCACTCATACAAAGTAGATGCAGTGACTGTGGGAAAGGGGATGCAATGTCTGAGTGAAATGGAATTCAGTGACTGAGTGAAATGGGATGCAGTCAGTGAGTGAAATGGGATGCAGTCAGTGAGTGAAATGGGATGCAGTCAGTGAGGGAAATGGGATGCAGTCAGTGAGGGAAATGGGATGCAGTCAGTGAGGGAAATGGAATGCAGTCAGTGAGTGAAATGGGATGCAGTCACTGACGGAAATGGGATGCAGTGACTGAGGGAAATGTGATGCAGTGACTGAGTGAAACGGGATGCAGTGACTGAGGGAAACGGGATGCAGTGACTGAGGGAAACGGGATGCAGTGACTGAGGGAAACGGGATGCAGTGACTGAGGGAAAGGAGATGCAGTGACTGAGTGAAATGAGATGCATTGACTGAGGGAAATCTGATGCAGTGACTGTGGGAAATGAGATGCAGTGACTCGGAAAGGAGATGCAGTGACTGATGGAAATCGGAGGCAGTGACTGATGGAAACGGGATGCAGTGACTGATGGAAACGGGATGCAGTGACTGATGGAAACGGGGCGCAGTGACTGAGGGAAACGGGGCGCAGTGACTGAGGGAAACGGGGCGCAGTGACTGAGGGAATTGGGGCGCAGTGACTGAGGGAAATGGGGCGCAGTGACTGTGGGAAATGGGGCGCAGTGACTGTGGGAAATGGGGCGCAGTGACTGTGGGAAATGGGGCGCAGTGACTGAGGTAATGGGTTGGACTGAGTGAGTGAAGTGGGAGACAGTGACTGACGTAATGGTAAGGATGACTGAGTTCATAGGGATGCCGTGGCTGAGGGGACATGGGATTCACTGACTTGCAAATGGGAAGCCGTGACAAAGGCAAATGGAATACAGTGCCTGAGGGAAATGGGATGAAATGACTGAGTGAATGGGAATGTTGAGATTCAGGGGGCTTGGGATAAAGTGAAATGGGATTCAGTGACTCAGCGAAATGGGATTCAGTGACTCAGCGAAATGGGATGCAGTGACTGAGTGAAACTGGATCTTGTGACTGGTGGAAATTGGATGCAGTAACTGAGGGAAATGAGATGCGGTGACTCGGGGAAAGGAGATGCAGGGACAATGGGTAATTGGATTCAGTGCTTGAGGGAAATGGGATGAAATGACTGATGGAAATGGGATCCAGTGATTGAGGGAAATGGGATGCACTGACTGAATGAAATGGGATGCACTGACTGAGTGAAATGGGATGAGGTGACTCAGCGAAATGGGATGCAGCGACTCAGCGAAATGGGATGCAGTGACTGAGTGAAATAGGATGCAGTGACTGAGTGAAATAGGATGCAGTGACTGAGTGAAATGCGATCCAGTGACTGAGGGAATTGAGATGCATTCACTCACGGAAAGGTGATGCAGTGACTGTGGGAATTGGGATGCATTGTCTGTGGGAATGGGATGCACTGTCTCGGTGAAATGGGATGCAGTGCCTGATGAAATGAGACGCACTGAATGAGTGAAATGGGATGCAGTGACTCAGGGAACGGAGATGTAGTGATTCAGGGAAAGGAGATGCAGTGACTGTGGGAAATGGGATGCAGTGACTGAGTTAATGGGAATGCAGAGATTCAGGCAGCTTGGGATAAAGAGATTGAGGAAATGGGATACAATGACTGAGTGAAATGGAACGCAGTGACTGATGGAAATGGGATGCAGTCAGTGAGTGAAATGGGATGCAGTCAGTGAGTGAAATGTGATACAGTCAGTGAGTGAAATGGGATGCAGTGACTTACGGAAATGAGATGCAGTGACTGAGTGAAATGGGGTGAAGTGACTGATTGAAATGGGATGCAGTGACTGAGGGAAATGAGATGCAGCGGCTGAGTTAATGGGAATGCAGAGATTCAGGCAGCTTGGTATAAAGAGATTGAGGAAATGGGATACAATGACTGAGTGAAATGGAACGCTGTGACTGATGGAAATGGGATGCAGTCACTGAGTGAAATGGGATGCAGTCACTGAGGTAATGGGAAGGATTGACTGAGGTATTAGGGATGCAGTGGCTGAGGGGGCTTGGGATTCACTGACTTGCGAACGGGAAGCCGTGACAAAGGGACATGGAATACAGTGTCTGAGGAAAATGGGATGCAATGACTGAGAGAATGGCAATGTATAGATTCAGGGTGCTTGGGATAAAGAGACTGAGGGAAATGGGTTGCAGTGACTGAGGGAAATGGGTTGCAGTCACTCAGGCAAAGGTTATGCAGTCACTCAGACAAAGTAGATGCAGTGACTGTGGGAAATGTAAAGCAGTGACTGTGGGAAATGGGATGCAATGTCAGAGTGAAATGGGAGGCGGTAACTGAGTGAAATGGGATGCAGTCAGTGAGTGAAATGGGATGCAGTCAGTGAGTGAAATGGGACGCAGTCAGTGAGTGAAATGGGACGCAGTCAGTGAGGGAAATGGGACGCAGTCAGTGAGGGAAATGGGACGCAGTCAGTGAGGGAAATGGGATGCAGTCAGTGAGGGAAATGGGATGCAGTCAGTGAGTGAAATGGGATGCAGTCAGTGAGTGAAATGGGACGCAGTCAGTGAGTGAAATGGGACGCAGTCAGTGAGGGAAATGGGACGCAGTCAGTGAGGGAAATGGGATGCAGTGACTGACGGAAATGAGATGCAGTGACTGAGTGAAATGGGATGCAGTGACTGAGTGAAATGGGATGCAGTGATGAGTGAAATGGGTTGCAGTGACTGAGGGAAATGTGATGCAGTGACTGAGTGAAATGGGATGCAGTGACTGAGGGAAACGGGAGGCAGTGACTGATGGAAACGGGATGCAGGGACTGAGGGAAACGAGATGCATGGACTGAGGGAAACGAGATGCAGGGACTGAGGGAAACGGGATGCAGTGACTGAGGGAAATGTGATGCAGTGACTGTGGGAAATGAGATGCAGTGACTCGGAAAGGAGATGCCGTGACTGATGGAAATGGGAGGCAGTGACTGATGGAAACGGGATGCAGTGACTGAGGGAAACGAGATGCACGGACTGAGGGAAACGAGATGCAGGGACTGAGGGAAACGGGATGCAGTGACTGAGGGAAATGGGGCGCAGTGACTGAGGGAAATGGGGCGCAGTGACTGAGGGAAATGGGGCGCAGTGACTGAGGGAAACGGGGCTCAGTGACTGAGGGAAATGGGGCGCTGTGACTGAGGGAAATGGGGCGCTGTGACTGAGGGAAATGGGGCGCTGTGACTGAGGGAAATGGGGCGCAGCGACTGAGGGAAATGGGGCGCAGTGACTGAGGTAATGGGTTGGACTGACTGAGTGAAGTGGGAGACAGTGACTGAGGTAATGGGAAGGATGACTGAGTTCAAAGGGATGCCGTGGCTGAGGGGACATGGGATTCACTGACTTGCAAATGTGAAGCCGTGACAAAGGCAAATGGAATACAGTGCCTGAGGGAAATGGGATGAAATGACTGAGTGAATGGGAATGTTGAGATTCAGGGGGCTTGGGATAAAGTGAAATGGGATTCAGTGACTCAGCGAAATGGGATTCAGTGACTGAGGGAAATGGGATGCAGTGACTGAGTGAAACTGGATCTTGTGACTGGTGGAAATCGGACGCAGTAACTGAGGGAAATGAGATGCGGTGACTCGGGGAAAGGAGATGCAGGGGCTGTGGGTAATTGGATTCAGTGCTTGAGTGAAATGGGATGAAATGACTGATGGAAATGGGATGCAGTGACTGAGTGAAATGCGATCCAGTGACTGAGTGAAATGCGATCCAGTGACTGAGTGAAATGGGATGCAGTGACTGAGGGAATTGAGATGCATTCACTCACGGAAAGGTGATGCAGTGACTGTGGGAATTGGGATGCATTGTCTGTGGGAATGGGATGCACTGTCTCGGTGAAATGGGATGCAGTGCCTGAGGGAAATGAGACGCACTGACTGAGTGAAATGGGATGCAGTGACGCAGGGAAAGGAGATGCAGTGATTCAGGGAAAGGAGATGCAGTGACTTTGGGAAATGGGATGCAGTGACTGAGTTAATGGGAATGCAGAGATTCAGGCAGCTTGGGATAAAGAGATTGAGGAAATGGGATACAGTGACTGAGTGAAATGGAACGCTGTGACTGATGGAAATGGGATGCATTCACGGAGTGAAATGGGATGCAGTCACTGAGGTAATGGGAAGGATTGACTGAGGTATTAGGGATGCAGTGACTGAGGGGGCTTGGGATTCACTGACTTGCCAACGGGAAGCCGTGACAAAGGGACATGGAATACAGTGTCTGAGGAAAATGGGATGCAATGACTGAGAGATTGGCAATGTGTAGATTCAGGGTGCTTGGGATAAAGAGACTGAGGGAAATGGGATGCAATGACTGAGTGAAATGGGTTGCAGTGACTGAGTGAAATGGGTTGCAGTGACTGAGTGAAATGGGTTGCAGTGACTGAGGGAAATGGGATGCAGTGACTGAGTGAAGTGGGATGCAGTGACAGAGTGAAATGAGACGCAGTCACTCAGACAAAGTAGATGCAGTGACTGTGGGAAATGTAATGCAGTGACTGTGGGAAATGGGATGCAATGTCTGAGTGAAATGGGAGGCGGTAACTGAGTGAAATGGGATGCAGTCAGTGAGTGAAATGGGATGCAGTCAGTGAGGGAAATGGGATGCAGTCAGTGAGGGAAATGGGATGCAGTCAGTGAGTGAAATGTGATGCAGTCACTGACGGAAATGGGATGCAGTGACTGACGGAAATGAGATGCAGTGACTGAGTGAAATGGGATGCAGTGACTGATGGAAGTGTGATGCAGTGACTGAGTGAAATGGGATGCAGTGACTTGGAAAGGAGATGCAGTGACTGATGGAAATGGGAGGCAGTGACTGATGGAAACTGGATGCAGTGACTGAGGGAAACGGCATGCAGTGACAGAGGGAAAGGAGATGCAGTGACTGAGTGAAATGAGATGCATTGACTGAGGGAAATGTGATGCAGTGACTGTGGGAAATGAGATGCAGTGACTCGGAAAGGAGATGCAGTGACTGATGGAAATGGGAGGCAGTGACTGATGGAAACGGGATGCAGTGACTGAGGGAATCGAGATGCAGTGACTGTGGGAAATGGGGCGCAGTGACTGAGTGAAATGGGGCGCAGTGACTGAGTGAAATGGGGCTCAGTGACTGAGTGAAATGGGGCTCAGTGACTGAGTGAAATGGGGCGCAGTGACTGAGTGAAATGGGGCTCAGTGACTGAGTGACATGAGATGCTGTGACTCGGAAAGGAGATGTAATGACTGAGACAGTGGGATGCAGTGTCTGAGTTAATCGAATGCACTGTTTGAGTGAAATGGGATGCAGTGACTGAGTGAAATGGGATGGAGTGACTGAGGTAATGGGAAGGATTGACTGAGGTAATAGGGATGCATTGGCTGAGGGGGCTTGGGATTCCCTGACTTGCAAATCGGAAGCCGTGACAAAGGGACATGGAATACAGTGTCTGAGGAAAATGGGATGAAATTACTGAGTGAATGGGAATGTTGAGATTCAGGCGGCTTGGGATAAAGTGAAATGGGATTCAGTGACTCAGCGAAATGGGATGCAATGACTGAGGGAAATGGGACGCAGTGACTGAGGTAATGGGTTGGACTGACTGAGTGAAGTGGGAGACAGTGACTGAGGTAATGGGAAGGATGACTGAGTTCATAGGGATGCCGTGGCTGAGGGGACATGGGATTCACTGACTTGCAAATGTGAAGCCGTGACAAAGGCAAATGGAATACAGTGCCTGAGGGAAATGGGATGAAATGCCTGAGTGAATGGGAATGTTGAGATTCAGGGGGCTTGGGATAAAGTGAAATGGGATGAGGTGACTCAGCGAGATGGGATTCAGTGACTCAGCGAAATGGGATTCAGTGACTGAGGGAAATGGGATGCAGTGACTGAGTGAAACTGGATCTTGTGACTGGTGGAAATCGGATGCAGTAACTGAGGGAAATGAAATGCGGTGACTCGGGGAAAGGAGATGCAGGGACTGTGGGTAATTGGATTCAGTGCTTGAGGAAAATGGGATGAAATGACTGATGGAAATGGGATGCATTCACTCACGGAAAGGTGATGCAGTGACTGAGGGAAATGGGATGCACTGACTGAGTGAAATGGGATGCGGTGACTCAGCGAAATGGGATGCAGTGACTCAGCGAAATGGGATGCAGTGACTGAGTGAAATGCGATCCAGTGACTGACTGAAATGGGATGCAGTGACTGAGTGAAATGGGATGCAGTGACTGAGGGAATTGAGATGCATTCACTCACGGAAAGGTGATGCAGTGACTGTGGGAATTGGGATGCATTGTCTGTGGGAATGGGATGCACTGTCTCGGTGAAATGGGATGCAGTGCCTGAGGGAAATGAGACGCACTGACTGAGTGAAATGGGATGCAGTGACGCAGGGAAAGGAGATGCAGTGATTCAGGGAAAGGAGATGCAGTGACTGTGGGAAATGGGATGCAGTGACTGAGTTAATGGGAATGCAGAGATTCAGGCAGCTTGGGATAAAGAGATTGAGGAAATGTGATACAGTGACTGAGTGAAATGGAACGCTGTGGCTGATGGAAATGGGATGCAGTCACTGAGGTAATGGGAAGGATTGACTGAGTTATTAGGGATGCAGTGACTGAGGGGGCTTGGGATTCACTGACTTGCAAACGGGAAGCCGTGACAAAGGGACATGGAATACAGTGTCTGAGGAAAATGGGATGCAATGACTGAGAGAATGGCAATGTGTAGATTCAGGGTGCTTGGGATAAAGAGACTGAGGGAAATGGGATGCAGTGACTGAGTGAAATGGGTTGCAGTGACTGAGTGAAATGGGTTGCAGTGACTGAGGGAAATGTGATGCAGTGACTGAGTGAAGTGGGATGCAGTGACAGAGTGAAATGAGATGCAGTCACTCAGGCAAAGGTTATGCAGTCACTCAGACAAAGTAGATGCAGTGACTGTGGGAAATGTAATGCAGTGACTGTGGGAAATGGGATGCAATGTCTGAGTGAAATGGGAGGCGGTAACTGAGTGAAATGGGATGCAGTCAGTGAGTGAAATGGGATGCAGTCAGTGAGGGAAATGGGATGCAGTCAGTGAGGGAAATGGGATGCAGTCAGTGAGTGAAATGGGATGCAGTCAGTGAGTGAAATGTGATGCAGTCACTGACGGAAATGGGATGCAGTGACTGACGGAAATGAGATGCAGTGACTGAGTGAAATGGGATGCAGTGACTGAGTGAAATGGGATGCAGTGACTGAGTGAAATGGGTTGCAGTGACTGAGTGAAATGGGTTGCAGTGACTGAGGGAAATGGGATGCAGTGACTGAGTGAAACGGGATGCATTGACTGAGGGAAACGTGATGCAGTGACTGTGGGAAATGAGATGCAGTGACTCGGAAAGGAGATGCAGTGACTGATGGAAATGGGAGGCAGTGACTGATGGAAACGGGATGCAGTGACTGAGGGAAACGAGATGCAGGGACTGAGGGAAACGGGATGCTGTGACTGAGGGAAATGGGGCGCTGTGACTGAGGGAAATGGGGCGCAGTGACTGAGGGAAATGGGGCGCAGTGACTGAGGGAAATGGGGTGCAGTGACTGTGGGAAATGGGGCGCAGTGACTGTGGGAAATGGGGCGCAGTGACTGAGTGAAATGGGGCGCAGTGACTGAGTGAAATGGGGCGCAGTGACTGAGTGAAATGGCACGCAGTGACTGAGTGAAATGGGACGCAGTGACTGAGTGACATGAGATGCTGTGACTCAGGGAAAGGAGATGTAATGACTGAGACAGTGGGATGCAGTGTCTGAGTTAATCGAATGCACTGTTTGAGTGAAATGGGATGCAGTGACTGAGGTAATGGGAAGGATTGACTGAGGTAATAGGGATGCATTGGCTGAGGGGGCTTGGGATTCCCTGACTTGCAAATCGGAAGCCGTGACAAAGGGACATGGAATACAGTGTCTGAGGAAAATGGGATGCAATGACTGAGTGAATGGGAATGTATCGATTCAGGGGGCTTGGGATAAAGTGACTGAGGGAAATGGGATGCAGTGCCTGATGGAAATGGGATGCATTGACTGAGGTCTTGGGAAGGAATGACTGAGTTAATAGGGATGCAGTGCCCGACTGGGCTTGGGGTGCAGTGACTGAGGGAAATGGAATACAGAGCCTGAGGGAAATGGGACGCACTGACTGAGTGAAATGGGTTGTTGTGACAGAAGGAAATGGGATGAAGTGAATGAGTGAAATGAGATGCAGTGACTCAGGGAAAGAACCTGCCTCTGACATCTGTCTTAAATTTATCACCCCTCAATTTGTAGCTATGCCCCCTCGTACAAGCTGATGTCATCATCCTCAGAAAAAGACTCTCACTGTCCACCCTATCTAATCCTCTGATCATCTTGTATGTGTCTATTAAATCCCTTCTTTGCCTTCTTCTCTCCAATGAGAACTGATCAAGCCCCTCAGCCTTTCTTCATTGGACCTTTGCTCCAGACCAGGCAACATCCTGGTAAATCTCCTCTGCACCTTTTCCAATGCTTCCACATCCTTCCTGTAATGGGGCGACCAGAACTGCACGCAATATTCCAAAATGATACCACACGAGCATTTTGTACAGTTGCAGCATGACATCACGGCTCCTGAACTCAATCCCTCTACCAATGAAACCTCACACACTGTCAGCCCTCTTAACAGCACCATCAACCTGGGTGGCAACTTTGAGGGATCCATGTACATGGACACCAAGATCCCTCTGCACATCCACACCACCAAGAATCTTTCCATTGTCCCAGTATTCTGCCTTCCTATTGTTCTTCCCAAAGTGAATCACCTCACATTTATCCGCATTGAACTCCATTTTCCACCTTTCAACCCAATTCTGCAGTTTGTCCAAGTCTCCCTGCAACCTGCAACATTCTTCCACACTGCCCACCACTCCACCAACTTTGTGTCATCTGCAGACTGAGTAATCCATCCACCTATGCCTGCATCCAAATCATTTATAAAAATGACAAACAGCAGTGGTCCCAAAACAGATCCTTGTGCACACCATGAGCGAATTGACTCCAGGCTGAATATTTTCCATCAACCACCACTAGTTGCCTTCTTACAGAAAGCCAGTTTCTAATCCAAACTGCTAAATGTCCCTCAATCCCACTCCTCCATATTTGCTCCTACAGCCCACCATACGGAACCTTAACAAAGGCTTCACTGAAGTCCATGTACACCACGTCAACGGCCCTTCCCTCGTCCACATGCTTGGTCACCTTCTGAAAACTCACTGAGGTTTGTGAGACACGACCTGCCCTTGACGAATCCATGTTGACGATCTCCAATCAAATTGTTGCTTGCTTGATGTTTATAAATCCTATCTCTTCTCATCCTTTCCAAAACTTTTCCAACAACAGACGTAAGACTCACTGGTCTATAATTACCTGGGTCATCTCTCCTGCCCTTCTTGAACAAGGGCACAACATTTGCAACCCTCCAGTCCTCTGGTACTCAACCTGTCGACAATGAGGACTCAAAGATCAAGGCCACTCCCTTTGTCTGTAGGAAGTGGGAGGAATTGAAAGAGAAGTTTTAGTTTTCAAGGACCACAACTCAACCCCGCCCCGACTCCTAAGTGGTTGAAAATACCCTCGACCGGGTCACCCGCATTTTCTACAACTCCTCCCTCACACCCGCTCCCCATAATAACAACCAAAACAGAGTCCCCCTCGCCCTCACGTACCACCCCACCAACCTTCGGATTCAATGCATCATCGCCAACACTTCTGCCATCTGCACTCTGACCCCACCACCAAAGACATTTTTTCCCTCCCCACCCTTAGGTGACTCCATTATGCGCTCCACACTCCCCTCCAGCACCCCGTACACGCGGCACTTTTCCCTGCAACTGCAGGAAGTGCTCCACCTGTCTCGATACCTCGGCCCTCACCCCCATCCCAGGCCCCAAGAAGAAATTCCACATCAAGCAGATGTTCACCTGCACATCTGCTAATGTGATATACTGTATTCGCTGTTCCCATTATGGCCCCCTCTACATTGGGGAAACCAAGCGGAGGCTTGGGGACCTTTGCAAGTCACCTATGCACGAAAGAACTGCACCTACCAGTCGCGAGCCATTTCAACTCTCCCTCCCAATCCTCAGATTATATGTCCATCCTGGGTCTCCTGCAGTGCCACCTGAAGACTGCAGGAGCAGCACCTCATATTCCGCTTGGGAACCCCGCAGCTCAGTGGTATCAATGTGGACTTCACAAGCTTCAAAATCTCCCCTCCTGCTCCCGCAACCCAAAACCAACCCACCTATTCCATCCTGCCACCTCAAGCCCCACCCCCACCTCCTACCTACTAACCTCTTCCCGCCCCCTTGACCTGTTCATCCTATCTGGACTGACCTGTCTGCTCCCTAACTTCCCATCTGCACTCCATCCCTGCCTCTTTGACCTGTCTGTCTCCTGTCCACCTATCTTTTCCTTGATCCAACTTCTATCCGCCTCCCGCTCTCTCCTTATTTATTTCAGAACCCCCTCTCCTCCTCCATTTCTGAAGAATTGTCTCGGCCTGAAACATCAGCCTTCCTGTTGCTCTGATGCTGCTTGGCCGGCTGTTTTCATCCAGCTTCATAACTTGTTACCTCAGAAAGAAAATCTCAGTGGCGCTGACCAGTTTTTCAATTCCTCTCACAAGGGAAGTACCAGAGGGTTGGAGAACAGAATGTGGTTTCACTTGTCAAGATAAATGCAAAACTATTCAATTCCATTGGAGGTTTGAGATGCAGTGTTAATGTTTGTTCTATGTGGTAGCCTGGCCTTAACTTGTCCTGTGGTGAGATGTAATTTGAAGGGGATGCTGTGCTTTTTTTTCTCGTTTTGGTACGGTATGTGTTACTTTACCTTGTCAGCATATTTTATAGAGTCATAGTCGTACAGCGTGGAAATGGGCCCTTAGGTCCAACATAGTCCCAAACTAAACTAGTTCCAACAGCCTCTTCCTCGCCCATATCCCTCCAGCCCTGTCATATTTATAAACCTCGATCAGGTCACCTTTCATCCCCCTTTGCTCCAGTGAAAAAAGTTCCAGCCGACCCACCCTTCCTTTATCACTGAAACCTTCCATGCTCAGCAACGATCTGGTAAAGTTCTTCTGTGCCCACTCTTGCTTAATAATATCCTTCCTATAATAGGGCAACGAGAAATTTGTACTGTAGAAATCTTCAAGACTAGAAAAACATAAAAGCATACAAATCAGGAAATAAAGGGATCAAATTGTAGTTCAGGAAGTGGAAAAATGGAAGTGGCTTGAGTGCAGCATGTTCTGGACTATGTGCACTGTAGTTCTGAAAGGGCATTGCACCGGTGTGGGTGGAAAGTTGTAGATGAAATAGTGACTTGAATCTTCATATACGCTCTCTCTCCAATTGATGTTGGAAACACTTTCATGTTTCTAATGACGAATCGCTGCTGTTGTCTAGCTGATAGCCAGCCTTCAAACTGTTTCAAAGAGCAAAAGAAGAAAGAAAATTACAGCACAGGAACAGGCCCTTTGGCCCTCCAAGCTTGCGCCGTTCCAGATCCTTGATGTAAACCTGTCGCCTATTTTCCAAGGATCTGTTCCCTTTGCTCCCTGCCCATTCATGTTTCTGTCTAGAAACATCTTAAATGACGCTATTGTGCCCGCCTCTACCGCCTGCATTGGCAACGCTTTTCAGGCACCCACGGCTCTCTGCATAAAGAACTTTGCATGCATATGCCTTAAACTTTTCTCCTCTCACCTTGAAATTGTGATTTCTAGTAATTGAGTCCCCCCACTCTGGGATAGAAAGCTTCTTGCTATCCACCCTGTCTGTACCTCTCATGATTTTGTTGACATCACTCAGGTTCCCCCCGCGGTCAACATCTGTCTTTCTCATGTAAATAATCCTAATCTACTCAACCTCTCTACATAGCTAGTGCCCTCCATACCAGGTAACGTCCTGGTGAACCTCCTCTGCACCATCTCCAAAGCATTCACATCCTATTGGTAATGTGGCGACCAGAACTGTACGCGCTATTCCAAATGTGAACCCAAGTCCTATAAAACTGTAACATGACGTGCCAACTCTTGTACTTGATACCCCGTCTGATGAATGAAAGCATGCCGTATGCCTTCTTGACCACTCTGTTGACCTGCGTTGCCACCATCAGAGTGCAATGGACCTGAACACCCAGATCTCTCTGTGCATCACTTTTCAGCAGGGCTTTTCCATTCACCGTACAGTTCGCTCTTGAATTGGATCTTCCAAAATGCATCACCTCGCATTTGCCCGGATTGAACTCCATCTGCCATTTCTCCACCTAACTCTCCAATCTGTCTATATTCTGCATTCTCCAACAGTCCCCTTCGCTATCCGCTAGTATCTGTTTTGCATCGGTTTTGCACAAAACTGGATTTCTGTTCTATTTTTGCAAGTTAATTGTTTCAAATTAGTTGCTGTTCTTTGTAAATCACGATCATGAATGCACATCAAAGCAGTGTGGAGAGGGCGAAGAATGGATTTGAGACGTCATGAAGTCTGGGATTTGTTATAATCCATAAATATTGACATTATAATTTTTAAAATTCACGAGCATGTCATTGATGTTGCTTTCTTTGGCTGCATTTGCTATTCATCCAGAATTGCTGTTGAGAAGGTTGTGGAGCATTGGCCTGTTGAATAGCTGCAATGCACGTGGTATGAATATATTAATGAACTGCTGAGCACAGGAGATTAATTGCTTTTACTCAGTGGAAATGAACTAAGAGTCATACAGTTCCACATCAGGATTCTGCTCATTTTGACAGGGAGCATGCAGATTCTGGAGCTGCTCTTAAAATATTTTTGGGTGGTAGGGATCACACAATTATCAGACACTGTGGAAGGAGTTTGATGAATTGGTGCATTGTCTCATTGTAACTCCCCATCTCAAACAACAGTTAATTCTAGATCCATTGTTCATTGTAAATTTTCAGTTCAACCAAAAGGAAAAAAAGTATTGAGGGATATGGACCAAAGGCAATATGGAGGTAGGCCACAATTAAGTTATAATCTCATTGGATGGTAGAAAGTGTTTGAAGGGTTGAATGGCCTACTTGTTTTCCTATATCCTTACGTAAGAAGGGGGATCAATCAATGGGATGATTTGACTGCATTGCTGTCGTTTATCGATAGTGTTGTTGGAGTCACACTCATTCAGCTGAGTGAAGAGTATTTCATTGACACCCGGATTTGGAGTTTATCGGCAGTGGACAGATGTTGAGAAGTCCAAAGTGAGTTCCTTGCTGTAGAATCTATTGTCTCTGATCTACGGTTCCAGTCACATTGATTAACATAGATCCAAGAACCCTTCAGCAGAGGAACAGGCCCTTTGGCATGCAATGTTGTGCCAAACATGATGCCAAATTTAGCTAAACCCTTCTGAATGTCCTTGATTCATATCCCTACATTCCTTGTATATTCATGTACTTATATAAAAGTGTCTTAAACGGCCCTATTGTATCTGCTTCCACAGCCACCCCGGCAGTGCTTTTCAGACTCCTACCACTCTCTATATATAAGAATTGTCTCTGACATCTCCTTTGAACTTTCCCCCTTTCACCTTAAATACATACCCCCAGTTTTAGACATTTCAAATCTGGGAGAAGGGTTACAGTCAGAATCTGTCTATGCATGTCATAAATTTTTAAACCTCTATCAAGTCTCCCCTCAACCTCTGCCACTGCAGAGAAAACAGCCTGAGTCTTTCCAGAGATAATGGGAACTGCAGATGCTGGAGAACAACCAGCCCAGCTCTTCCCCCTCCACCCACTGCATCCCAAAACCAGTCCAACCTGTCTCTGCCTCCCTAACCGGTTCTTCCTCTCACCCATCCCTTCCTCCCACCCCAAGCCGCACCCCCAGCTACCTACTAACCTCATCCCACCTCCTTGACCTGTCCGTCTTCCCTGGACTGACCTATCCCCTCCCTACCTCCCCACCTACACTCTCTCCACCTATCTTCTTTACTCTCCATCTTCGGTCCGCCTCCCCCTCTCTCCCTATTTATTCCAGTTCCCTCCCCCCATCCCCCTCTCTGATGAAGGGTCTAGGCCCGAAACGTCAGCTTTTGTGCTCCTGAGATGCTGCTTGGCCTGCTGTGTTCATCCAGCCTCACATTTTATTATCTATGAGTCTTTCCAGCCTCTCCTTTCTTTCGCAAGCCCTCAAATCCAGGCAACCTCTTTTGCACCCTATTCAAAACCTCCACGTCCTTCCTGTAACATGACGACCAGAATTGGATACGATTCTTAAGAATGCAATAGTTAAGGCCTAACCAAAGTGTTCTAAAGCTGGAACATGACATCCTGATTCTTGTGCTCAGTTCCCCAACTAATAAAGGCAAGCATGCCATGTGTCTTCTTTACCACTCTATCAACTTGTGTGGCCACTTTCGGGGAGCTATGAACTGAACCCCAAGATCCCTCTTTCCACAAATGCTGTTCAGGGTCCTGCCATTAACTGTATATTTTTCCTTAACATTTAATTTCCCAAAGTGGAGCACTTCACACTGAATGGATTAAAATTCACTTGCCATTTCTGCAACTGATCTGTATCCTTTTATGACTTTCTACCCGAAGTACCACTCTACGAATCATTCTATCATCTGCAAACTTACTAACCCATCCATCTATATTTTCACCTCAGTCATTTTATATATACCACAACAGCAGAGGTCCCAGTACAGATCCCTGCAGAACACAATAGTCCTGGTTCTCCAGCCTGAAAAGCACCTTTCCACGACTAACCCCTGTCTTCTCTGGGCAAGCCAGTTGTGAATCCAAGCAGCTAACTGACCACAGAACCCATGGATCTTAATCTTCTGGATAATCCTACCGTGAGGCACCTTGTTGAAAGCCTTGCTAAAATCCATGTCAACAATATCCACTACTCTACCTTCGAAGATCACATTAGTTACCTCCTCAAAAAATTCGATCAAGTTAGTAAGACATGACCAGCCCTGCACAAAGCCATGCTGACTGTCCCTAATTGGGCCATGCTGTTCCAAATACAGATAAATACAATCCCGAAGAATTCTCTCCAATAGCTTCCAATGAACGATGAGAGATTCGCTCGTCTATAGTTTCCTGGATTGACCCTGTTTCCCTTCTTGAACAGAAGAAGAACATTTAGCTACTTGCTAGTCCTCCAGTGCCTCTCCTGTGGTTACCAAGGATACAAAGATATTGCTGAATGCCCCGACAATCTCCTCTCTCACCTCGCTCAAAAACCTTGAGTAGATACCATTGGGTCCTGAGGACTTATCCACCTTCATGCTCTTTCTTGATCTGTAAATGCTGTTCTCAGATGAGCATGCTCCACACAAATCCCACTATCCTCCACACCCTTCGCCTGAGTGAATAGTGATGCACAGTACTCATTTAGGATCTTGCCCATATCCTCTGCAGCCAAGCACAAGTTCCTTCCTTTATCCTTAATAGTCCTACTTTCTCCCTATTTATCCTCTTGTTTTTGATGTATGTACAGAATGCCTTGGGATTTCCTTCAACCCTCCTTGCCAAGGTCATTTCATCGCCCTTTCTTTTTCTGCTTTCTTTATGTCAGCCCTGTTCGATTTTAGCTTCTTAAACCTGACGTATTTTTGTTTTTCCCTTTTGACTAAATTCACAACCTCCCCAATTATCCAAGGGTATTTACCTTGCCATCCTTGTCGTTCCTCCTTCCTGATCCTCAACTCATAAGCAGGCCTTTAAACAATTCCCATATGGCAAATGTGACAGCTCCTCCCAATTAACACTCCCCAGCTCCTACCTAAAATTGATATAATTTACTCTCCCCCGAAATCCTGACTTATCCTTCTTCATAGCAATCTTAAAATTTAAGGCGTTGTAATCATTATTTCCAAAATGCTTTCCCACCCTTCTCACCAGTTACCTGACCAGGACAAAGTCCAGTATGGCCCATCGTCTATCCACATACTGTGTCAAGAAACTCTCTTGGATAGACTTAACAAATTCAGCCTCATTTAAACTCTTGTTGTAAGGGAGTCCCAGTCAATACCATGGAGGTTAAATTCACTGACTATGACAAGTCTGAGTTAGTGCATCGTTTCACAAGCTGCCTACATATTTGTTCCTCAGTGTGTCAGTGGCAACAGGGGAGCAGGCTATTAGTTTAATCTGATCAGAGTGATTGTGTCTATCTTATTTCTGAACGCGACCTCTATTGCCTCAGTGGGCAAGCCCTCCAGAATGTCCTTTCTAGGTACAGATGTAACATTTCCCACAGGTTAGGAGTGCACCTCCTTCTTTTACCTTCCCCTCTATCTTGTCTAAAGCAATGAAACCCTGGAACGTTGAGCAGCCAGTCCTGTCTCTGTCTCAACCAAGCCCCTGTAATGGCCTCAACATCAGAGTCCCATGTCCTGATCCAGGCTCTAAGCTCATCTGCCTTAACTGTAATACTCCTTGCAGTGAAATAAACATATGAAGTACCATCATGTTCGTGTACCTGTCTCTGACTGCCATTCTTTTCTGATTTATTGGTCCTAACATGTACCTGCCATCAATTCATCTACTTGCTGACCTGCTGGTCTCGTTCCCAGCTGCCTGCCAGTCTTTAAATCCTCCCAAGTAGCACGAGCAAACCTCCCTGTGAGGGTAATTGTTCCCGTTCAGTTTAGGTGCAACCCATCCCTCTTACACAGGTCACTCCTTGCCCAAGTAGCGGACCCAGTTATCCATGAACCTGAAACCCTGGCCCCTGTACCAGCTCCTTAACCATGCATTCATCTCACCTATCTTTCTATGACTTAGCTCACTAACATGTGGCTCTGGTAGTAACCCAGTAATTATTACCCTCTGGGTCCTGCCTTTCAGCCTCTTTGCTAACTCCTTGTACACAGTCCGCAGGATCTCATCCCTCTTTCTACCTCCGTCATTGGTCCCAATGTGCACAATGGCCTCTGGCTGCTCACCCTCCCCGTTAAGAATTTGTTGCAACCACTCAGAGATGTCCTTGACCTTGGCACCAGGGAAGCAATACGCAGCCCTGGTGTCTCAAATGTGGCGACAGAAACTATGCCCCCAACGAATGAGTCTCCAACCGTGATCACTCACTTGGATTTGCCTGACCCTGTCCCACAGCAGGGCGGTTTGTACCACGGACCTGGCTACTGCTGATTATATAACTGACCCAGTTTAGTTTTAGATCAGTGTTAACCTTGATTAAGTGGATAGCCAAGCACCTCAGTGGTCTACAATACAGGAGAATTAAATTCTTAAGCTCACGGATTCTGTGACAGTCAAGGACAAGCACTGAATTGTTCTAACCTCATTTCCAACACCTGGCCCATAGCCTTGCATGGCTTGGATAACACTTGTACATTTAAAAAAAATGTAAGGATGATGTTAGGGGAAGGACATGGAATTTTATGATGTGGTCATATTCTCTCTTGTTGGAGCTGATTGCTGCTTAGCACTTGTGTGGTGCAAATGTTACTTATCCTTTATCAAGCCAAGCCTGATCGTTGAGCAAGTCTCACTGTATTTTCTCATCGTTGACTTCACTGTTGGAAAAGTCATGAATTCTGCTGGACACCTGGACAATATTCAATGAACATTCATGTCTCCACTTTCGTTCAAGTGAAGACATGACTTCAACCAGTGCAGGTATCCAGTGACTGCCACTGACTCCATTTTCTATTCCTCTGCTTAACACCATATTCAATCAGAAGTTGCCTTGGTGGAAATGACAGATTGCACTTTCCTTCCTTTTCAAGCTCAGGATCTCTGATCATTTTTGTGGTAAATCCTGAATGAGGTTACGAGAAGTGTGGGCATGACGAAAAGTAAACTGAGCCTTAGTGTGCAACTGTTTGACAGCACTGTCATCCAGATGTTGCATTACTTTGCTGATGATTGAGAATACATTGAGGTCATAATTGGTCAGGACAATTTGTCTGCCGATTGCGTGATAGGTCATCTTTCTCTGAAATGTGAGTGTTGCAAGTGTTTTAAAATGTACTGGAAAACATTTACTGTTGGTGTTGTGACCTTGGGGCACATTGTTCCAATACAGTTTGTGGGATACTGCCAGGTGCCATGGCATTTGCAGTATCCAGAACATTCAGTCTTGTCATTGCGTGAAATAATTTGAATTGCGTGTAAATTAAGATCTGTGATGCCTCCTCAGGATGAGGGCAAGAAGATCATCCAGACTGATGCTATGAATGGTTTCATCTGCTCCTTCACCTTTTGTTCATAACATCTTGTAATAACTGCGATGGAGCCTGATGAGAAACTAAAGCTCATCTTGATTCATTTGCATTCAAAGGTGCCTATTTTTCCCAAACAAAAGGACCCATCACTGAGCAGGAAGTTTGGAGAATGTTATAGACATCAGTGGTGAGATAATGCTGGATCTTGACCAGCAAAACCATTGTTGTGTTGGTGAAATGCAAACAAAAAATCTATATGATGTAAACTTTATTCTCAGCTAATCCCTTTGTCAAATGACAGATTCTGATGTTGGTTCCTGGAAAGCCTCTATTGTTGGAGGACGAGAAGCCGTATCCAATTGAAGCAGCACAGGCTTCTGCGATGACTGTGGAAACCACTGCTTATGCCTTGCTTCAAGCATTGTCAAGGAATGATATTGACTATGCAACACCGATTGCGAGGCGGCTAACGATGCAACAGAACTATGGTGGTGGATTTCACTCGACGCAGGTAAATGCTTGAGATCACAACAACAGGCATTCAGATATTTCCATGGATCATGTTACTAACTGGTGGTTGCTGCTGTTTGCAATCAAACTGGACACTGCATTTTCATCTGCAGGTTTGGTGCATTGGCACAAATACCAGTTCTTCAATGGTGTTAATCCTTGGTTAAATTCTTACATGCACTTTGACTGTGCATCACTTTTCCTCTTGGCATTGTCCTTGAAAACTACCTGTTTCTGTAAACCTTCACTTGCTTGTCACAGGATCATTGAGGGACAGCGTAATAGAGTGCTGTGGCAATGGAACAGACCCTTCAGCAAATTGTATGTGCCCTCACAAGATGCAAGTCCCTTACTATTCTAATCACATTTCCCAGCACTCGACCCAGAGCCTTGTATGCCTTGGCATCGCAAATGCCCAATCAAAGACTTGTTAAATGTTATCATGGTTTCTGCCTCTACCATCCACACAGTCGGTGCGTTCCACATTCTCACCACAGTTTGGGTGCAAAAACAAGTCAGTTTCCTCAGAGATAGTAGGAACTTGCCAATGCTGGAGAATCTGAGAGAACAAGGTGTAGAACTGGATGAACAGAGCGGGCCGAGCAGCATCAGAGAAGCAAGAAAGCTGACATTTTGGGTCAGCACCCTTCTTCAAAAATCGGCGAGGAGAAGGGGATTCTGAAAAAAAATAGGGAGAAGTGGGGAGGCAGATAGAAGATGGATAAAGGAGAAGATAGGTGAACTGTCCTGTGCTGTCCCCTGCTCCAGAATCAGAGAATTCTCCAGAATTGAACAAGCACTTCATTCCATTGTGTCTGTTCCCACTGAAGCCACACTAAGTTGACATTCGGCTCATGTTCTAGCAATATGCCCATTGCCTTGAATGTTATTTCATTTTCAGTGCTGTACCAACCCTTTTTCTTTAATGTGAAAAGATTATCCACCTCAACTAAAGTCCCAGACAATGAATTCCAAACCCCCAGCACCTTCTGGGTGTCTTTTCTTTCCTGAAATTCCTTCTGAGCTTTTAGCTTAAATGTATGTATCTCTTCCTCTCCCACCCCCCCGCCACCGACCCTATTATGGGCCTTCTTGTTACCTCGCCTATACCCATAATAATCCAAACAATTTTTTCAGGACCTCCTTCAACCTTCTCTACTCGAAAGAAAACAATCCAACCTTATCCAGATAAAACAGTGATGCTAGAGACAATGGAAACTGCAGATGCTGGAGAATCCAAGAGAACAAAGTGTGGAGCTGGCTGAATACAGCAGGCCAAGCAGCATCTCAGGAGCACAAAAGCTGATGTTTCAGGCCTAGACCCTTAATCAGAGATCAGCAACAGTGATGCTGCCTGGCCTGCAGTGTTCCTCCAGCTCCACACTGTGTGATCTCAGACTCCAGCATTGGCAGTTATTGCTAACGCAAACTTATCCAGACTCTCCATCGAGTTAAAATGCTTCACCCCCTCAGAACATCGTGATCAATGTCCTCCATACATGCTCAAATGCAAACACCTCCTTTCTTTCATGGAGAGACCAGAACTGCACTGAACACTTCAGCTGGGGCCTAACCAAAGTCCTGTTCAGCTCTTGAGCCATATGCTTTCTGAACTGTCCTTTTAAGCTGCCATTCCATGTTCAGGAATCTGTGGACAAGCACCCCAAGATCACACCATTCCTCTGACCTTCCTAGTGTCCTGGCATTTCTTTGAATGATTCCTTGCCTTGTTAGTTTGTCCAAATTGCATTACCCGACTGATCAGGGTTAACATTCCATCCACCACTGACCTGCCCATTTGACCAATCTGTAACTTTGGATTCAACTTGCTGTATTTTCCTGGACCCCACGAGCTTTACCTTCTTGGCTGTAAATGCCAGACTGAACATCTTGTATTTAATTGCATGGAGTGTATGAAACCAAATGAATGAGTTTGTGGTGCAGATTGAAATTGACAGATATATTGTACAGGGTATCTCAGAGAGGTGGTTGTTCGGCGATAAGTGTTGGGAACGAAATAGCCAATGATTCATGTCCAAGAGAAAGAACAGGCAAATGGACAGAGATAACAAAGGGTGGAGCTGGGTGAGCACAGCAGGCCAAGCAGCATCTCAGGAGCACAAAAGCTGACGTTTCGGGCTGAGAACCTTCTACTTCTGTGTGTTCATCCAGCTCCACACTTGGTTATTTTGGATTCTGAAGCATCTGCAGTTCCCATTATCTCCGATACAAATGGACAGAGATGCCAGGGTTGGCTTTGTCAGTAAGAAATGAGGTCACGCTGAAGGAACCACAGCTCTTGTGCTTGTTTATTAATGATTTGGAGGAAAGAGGTGCATGTGCTGTGGCTAATTTTGGAGATGACTCAAAAATATTTAGAAAGACAAGGCATGGCACAGAAACAGAGATTTACCAGGATGTTACTTGGATCGGAATGTATTAGCTATAAGGAGGGTTTGGTGGAAATGTTGTGTCAAGATAAACGTAATGAGATCAACCATGACCTCACCGAATGGTGGAGGAAATTCAATGGGCCAAATGACTTTTTTTGTGAGTCTTCTTGTTTGACAATGCATTCGTAAAGGTGTTTTTTTTTCCTCTCTTGGATAAGATGTGAAAATGAAATGTGTACCCTTCCTTTTCATCTGGGAATAAATAATTGTTCTGAACGATTTCCATTGACTAATAGCAATCTGACAAGCATCACAATGTGAAGAGATTTTTAGCTTCTTTTTAATTGTAAAGGTATTCTTTGGAATTAATTTGGCAAATATTATTTGCATCTCAGGAAGTATGTTCATCATGGCATCTCAAAAAGTGCTCTGTTGTATGACAACAGCTTTTTAAGGATCACTTCAATGGTTGTGATTTTGAGTTGCCATAACACACGTTAAATTTCACTGTTGGCCAATCTGTCCATGATTATTTCATTATCTTATGTTTCAAACAGACAAGGAAATATTGGTGATGCAATGAAGAGTTTGATTCTCAAATATAATTGCTGTTATAGTTTCCACTTCGAAGAAAGATTCACATCAAATTGACTGGTCAAGGAAATGGGACACTGACTGTGAGTACTTTGAATGTTCGAGTTATTCCTAAAATGAAAGTTATGACCTTGATAATTTCTCTTTCATGCAGATATGAAGAGACTATTTTAAAATATCCTCTAGGTTAGTGGCTCAGGCATAAAAGTGTTTATGTATATTTATGTATATACATGTACATGCGTAATCTGAAAAGAAAATGACTATAAATCATTTGTTGCAAGGTGAGAATGAGTTACCCAGATAGTAAGAACTGCCAATGTTGGTGTCTGAGATAACACATTGTGGAGCTGGAGGAACACAGCAGAGCAGGCAGCATCAGAAGCTCAAGAAAGGTGAGGTTTTGGGGCAGGACCCTTCCTCAGAAATGGAGGGTGGAAGGGAGCTCAGAAAGAAAGAGTGTGGAGGGGGAGGAGATGCTGGGGAAGGTAGGTGGGATGGTAATAAGTGAGTACTATCCAGATTAGAACAGATTTTCCCCAGCGGGTATTGAATACAAATTCCAAATCACTGTCAAAATCTTAGTGACTGTTAACTTTGATGTTTTTTGTCTGTGTGATTCAGTAATTGCATGACAGTTTGAATGGTTCGTTGAGAGTGAGGAACCCTTGGACTCTCACACACCAAGATGGAATTTAGTTCGAAGAGTGACTTCAAAATAGTTGCTTGATTTTAAAATCTTGACCATTTTTGCTGTCCTGTTGAACAAACTTAGCTTAATACTGCTTCAATAGGAATTAGTGTTTAATAGGAACATATTTGTGAAACTTACAGTTCCGCAAGTTTTCGAGTAAACTGGTGGAGACTTTCGGTGCTTGCAAAAAGGCTCACCTCTCCGTTGATACCGAAGGAAAATTGGAGTTTAAAAGTAAGTTCACCCGGTGTCAGGGAATGAAATGTTCATGTTGACTCAAATATAATTTTTAAAAAACTAATATATTTGTGTAACACTAAACTCAGATTAAAATTTGGATATGCCAGTTGTACAGATATTGGATTCATTTTAAATGAGGGTGAAGATCACTTTAAATCCAGCATACTTGTGAAGAAAAGAAATAGCACGTCAAATAAAATTAACTGCATGACTCTACATAGCCCTATATGTAGAATTTCGTTCTGAACTATGAGACAGTTGTGACCCCATACTACCTCAGTGCTCATGGCAAGAGTAAGACTCCTGTTTGACGTGCTGTGCACTGCATGGAATGGCGGCAACATCAGATTCATTCATGTTTGAGAATCAAAAGAATATGACGATAAGATTTAAAATCAAAATCTCGTTGAACACTTCAAGGAAAGTATTACAGGAAGAGGGGGAAAGCATGTATGACTAATAGAAGGTGGTGGCGCAGATCACACAGACCTGTGTGCTAAAACTTATGACAAATTTCACATTGAATGGAACAGTTTAAACAGGCTGGAGGAAGCAGACATGCCAGCTCAAACTTTTTGAATTTGTGCATTCTGTTCGTAAACATCAGCAAAATTGTGGGAAACATGTTTATTCTTTCTCTTTTATTGCACAGAACCATACAATGAGATTATTTTGATGAGGAATTTAAAGATGACGAGTCCCATCCATTTGACTCACAGTTTGGTACCATAAGTTGGTACGATCTTCGTTCGAGAAGGAAAAGGGATGTTCCAGATACAGAAAATCATCAAACCATTTACTACAAAGTCAGTTTCTGGTTAGTATTAATTAATGCAGTTAACAGACACACGCACACAGACACAGCATGCACATGCACGCAGATACACACAGGTGCACAGATATACGCACACAGAGACACGCACAGACACAGACGCACTCTCGCACGCACACAGATTCTCTCACTCTCACACACTCTCCGTCCCTCCCTCCCTCTCCCTCACACCACACACACACACACACACTCTCTGTCACTCACTCACCCCAAAGAAAACAAAGATTATCTGGGGTGGGATTAGACAGCCATGGCTGACAAAGGAAGTCAGGAAATATATCAAAGAAAAAGAGACAGCCTATAAAGTGGCCAACAGCACTGGGAAATCAGAAGATTGGGAAGGCTACAAAAACAGACAGAGGATAACCAAGAGAGCAATAAGGAGAAAATCATATATGAAGGTAGGCTAGCTCGTAATATTAGAAATGATAGTAAAAGCTTCTTTCAATACATAAGAAACAAACGTGAGGCAAAAGTAGACACTGGGCCGCTCCAAATTGATACTGGAAGGCTAGTGATGGGAGATAAGGAAGTAGCTGAAGGACTTAATAAGTACTTTGCGTCAGTCTTCACAGTGGAAGACATGAGTAGTATGCCAACAATTAGGGAGTGTCAGGGGGCAGAGTTGAGTACAGTCGGCATTACGAAAGAGAAAGTGCTAGAAAAGCTCAAGGGTCTAAAAACTGATAAATCTCCTAGCCCCGATGGGCTACATCGTAGAGTTCTGTGGGAGGTGGCTGAGGAAATAGCGGAGGCTTTGGTCGTGAGCTTTCAAAAGTCACTGGAGTCAGGGAAAGTCCCAGATGATTGGAAAATTGCTGTTGTAACCCTCTTGTTTAAGAAAGGATCAAGGCAAAAGATGGAAAATTATAGGCCAATTAGTCTAACCTCGGAAGTTGGTAAAATTCTATATGAGATTTCTAAATTCCTGGAAGTGCAGGGTCAGATGAAAACAAGTCAGCATGGATTTAGTCAGGGGAGGCCGTGCCTGTTAGAATTCTTTGAAGAGGTAACAAGTGTGTTAGACCAGGGAAACCCAGTTGAAGTTATCTATCTAGACTTCCAACAGGCCTTTGATAAGGTGTCTCACGGGAGGCTGCTGAGCAATGTGAGGGCCCATGGTGTTCGAGGTGAGCTACGGGCTTGGATTAAGGATTGGCTGTCTGACAGAAGGCAGAGAGTTGGGATAAAAGGCTGTTTTTCGGAATGGCAACCGGTGACGATTGGGCTGCTAAGTGGCAAGTTGCAAGTCGCATTTATACTACACAAATACCAGGTAATGACCATCTCCAGTAGGAGAAAATCCATAAATTGTCTCTTGACATTCAATGGTGTAACCATCACTGAATTGTCCGCTATCAAAATCCTGGGTTTTACCTCTGAACAGAAATTCATCTGGACTTCTTATTTAAATGCAGTGGCTACAAGAGCAGGCCCAAAGCTAGGACTACTGCATCAGTAACTCACTTCCTGACTCCCGAAGCCTGTCTACCAGCTACATGGAACAAGTCAGAAGACTGATGGAATACTCCCCACTTGCCTGGATGGGTGCAGCTGCAAAAGCACTCCCTCCAGTGCTCAATAGCAGCAGTGTGTACCATTTATGAGATGCACTGAGAAATCTGCAAAAGATCCTGAGATAGGACTTTCCAAACCTACGACAAATTTCATCTACAAGGACAAGGGTAACAGATATATTGGAACAACACCACCTCCAGGACCCTGTCTAAGCCACTCACCATCTCAACTTGGAAATATAGGGTGGGAAAAGGGTGGGCGTGATGACATATCCCTCCTCGAACCACAACTTGACCTCAAAGAGCTTCTGCACAATATTGTATTTCTGGTATTGAAGCCTGATTTAAGCTGTTGGTCTTTTATCATTTTAGCAAACTGCTTCAACTTTGAGGGAAGATTGTTTTTAAATCCCCAGATCTCTTGCTCAGCTGCATGATTTAGCACTTTTCATTGATTTTACACATTGCAACACAAGTAAACAAATTAAACTCCATCATTTTTCTTACTTCATGGGATGTGGGCAGTGCTGGTGGTATTGCATTTAATGCGTATTGCTAATTGACCTGGTGAAAGTTATGGTGAGCTGCCTTCTTAAATCAGTGCAGTCTTTTGGCTAATCATGCACACAGGGCAGTTCAGAAGTGAGTTCCAAGATTTTGACCCTGCAATCGCGAAGGAATAGGCTGATATTGCTTCAGGTCAGGAAGTTGCAAGATTCAGAGAAAACCCTAGTGGTCACATGCATTTGTTGCCCTTGTCCTTCGGGTGGTACAGTTGATCACTGTGGAAGAAATCTGCCTATTCCACTTATCTGTTTATATCTTGTTTAAGCAATTGATTGTGCTGCCTTTGTGCTCATAATCAAAGAGCCAACTGAAATTAACTGCGCCAGTCACATGTGCAGAATGGACAGTTTGGTGAAGTGTTAGAAATCGGCTTGGGTTCTGGGAATGTATCCAATCTCAAGACAGAAAACTGAAGGACTACAGCAGCTGAGATAACAAGGTGTAAAGCGGGATGAACATAGCAGGCTAAGCAGCATCAGAGCAGGAAGGCTGACGTTTTGGGCCAAGACCCTTCCACAGAAGGCTGTTGCCCTTGAGTCAACTGTTAATTTGGGCACAAGTAGTTGCTTTGGGAATGACACCTCCATCCACCTCTGACACTCAATACAACTGCCAGCTGGCCTTCATCATACATGCCAGAAGGTAACATCATAGACGTGTTATGTTACAGAAACAGAGGGCAGCACAATGGCTCAGCGGTTAGCACTGCTGCCTCACAGCCCCAGCGACGTGGGTTTGATTCCAGCCTCAGGCGACTATCTGTGTGGAGTTTGCACGTTCTCCCCGAGACTGCACAGGTTTCCTCCGGGGGCTCCGGTTTCCTCCCAGAGTCCAAAGATGTGCAGGCTAGGTGGATTGGCCATGCTAATAATGTTCAGGCATGTGTAGGATTAGTATATGGGGATAGGTCTGGGTGGGATGTCTAAGGGTCGGTGTGGACTTGTTGGGTCAAAGGGCCTGTTTCCACACTGTAGGGATTCTTTGATTCTATGTTTCACTTTTAATGGTTAAATCCCTAGGTTAACACAGATTGGAACAATTCTATCAAGTGGAATAATACATTGCTCACCAGAGTGCAGTACTCCACCGTTGGGTAATTTAACTTGTGTCCCTTTGATGTGCATCCTGAAAAGAAACAGCTTTGGCAGATGTCATAACTGAAGTGTTTGAGGCTGCGGTACCTATAAAGGAAGGACAAGAAATAAGAGAAATGTTCATTTTTGTTTAGATATTTTTAACCATTGAAGGAATGCAAGTTTAGTGGTTAAATTATGTATTTTTTTATTTTGAAGAAACTGCAAATTGTTTGGGGAGAAACAAATGCCAGGAAAGTCGAGGAAAACTGTCCCAACTCCCCCAGTCAATTTTCATAATGGGATATCACATCCCTGGAATTATTGTAAATTGCTTCTGCTCTGCATCCAACGTATTCACAATGTTCCCATTGTATGGAAGGTTTTCATCTGCCACAGTGGCATAAACCTATTTAGAAGTAACCTTGCCAGAATCTTCCTGGAAAAGGTAAATCTGACGAGCAGCGATTGTAACATGTGAAGCTGTAAAGGCCACAATAAACGAGGAGGATACACATTTTCAGCTCAGACAGCAGAAGGGAAGTTCTCCAAGCAAAGAGAAAAAAATAGCCAAGAAATTAACTGTAATAATGGCTGAGAGACAGTGGGCAAGTGGCAAATACATTGAACTAAAAATCCAGAGACCCAGGCTGATGCTCTGGAGAATGTAGGTTCATGTTCAAACACTGTAGCTGGTCAAATTTACATTTCATTAAAAAAATACCCAGAACTAAAAGTTATTTCCAGTAACGCTATCATGAAACTATCAACAATTGTTGGTAAAAATCCATCTGATCCACTCATGTCCTTTCGGGGAGTATTCGATCATCCTTACCCCATCTGAGCTACATGAGGCTGAAGAGCCACAGCAATGTAGGTAGCTCTGAACCACCCTCCCAGCCATCCACTCAGTTCAACGGCAATTAGTGAAGAACAACAAATGATAACTTCACTGGTGACAGCCACACCCCTTGCAAGAATGGAACATGTTATAATGAAATGGAAGGACTTGATCAATGTCGTGTGAAATTATCAACAGATGAATGGATGGAACTGCATACAGAATGCAGGTCATCAATATGATGAGATGGTGCAAAACAGAGAATATTGCCTTCAGGATTCCTGTCATTAAGGCAAACTCTGAGACTCAGCAAGCAATTTGGGCACTCATAAATGTGTGAGCAGAAACTAAATAGCCATGAAAACCAACATAAAAGTACAAACAGCAGGTTCTTAAAATTTTTGGAGATGTGCAAGGCAATATTAAATCAAGCACTGAAGTGGTTAAGTTCAGTTAATCCTATTATAAAAAGCACTGGTAACAGGAAACTCACTGTCAATTACAGATTAATCCAGAAATTTCAAGGCAATAGATAAACTGAAGCAGAATACCAGTTTCCGTAAGGAACAAACATAATTTGGAAGTTAAAGGGATGAAAGGAATTACTTTACTGAACAACATTCTGAATAAATACAGACAGATGGTGGATTGAGAATATGAAACATTGAAGAGATGGTAAGTAAAGAAATAGGTTTGGAAGCAACAATGTGGTAGAATTGTAGAAGTTCTCTGGCCTCACGCAACATCAGGAACCAACACATTTGATCTTTATAGAACAGAATGTCAGAGAAGCGCGGCGGGGGGCTCTCTTCCAAAATGGTCAAGCTTACAAAATGTAGGAAAAAGGCTGCCTTCCTCTTGGTGCTTCTCACTGGATGAACATGCGAGGAAAGTTGTGCTCATTGGTTGCGGACCTATGGGTGGTTGGTTCATTCATATCAGGCAGATTCTCCCACAGCGGGTGAAGGTGTGGTCACAGTCTTCGCTGGGGGCAACTGTATCTATTCCTCTTCTTTGTTCTTTCATGCAAGTTCTGTGTTTGGATTCCTGATTGCGGCTACAAACTCATCTATCTGTCCCTCGAACTATCAAGTCTCCGATCACTCACGTCCTGTTTACCTCACCCTTTTCCGCCGTGTCCCAGAGCCAATTACACTTTACTTTTAATGAATTTTAAGTCCAAATCACAGTAAAAGGAAGCCATTTGACCCATCATGTTTGAACTAGCTCTCCAAATACATGTCACAAATTAGATCCTTTTCCTTACCCTGCACATTATTTTCCTTTAATTAATTAACTAATGCTCTCTTGCATCTTTTACTGAAACTGCCTCCTCCAGGTAATGCATTCTATAGACTGTCATAAAGCTATTTCTTACACTGCAGTTACTTCTTTTGTCGATCACTTCAAACCTCTGCATCTTATTCTCAATTCTGTCAGAAGTAGGAAAGTCTTCCCGTTGTCTGCTCTGACCAGACCGCAAATGATTTTGCAAGATTCAAAATAATCTCTTCTAAGTCTTAGCATCTTCGAGGAAAGCTGTCCCAATTCCTCTAATCAATTTTCATAATGAGATATCACATCCCTGGAATCATTATTGTAATTTGGTCCTGCTCTGTCTCCAACATTTTCACAAAGTTCCCTTCACATGGAAGGTTTTCATCTGCCATGGTGGCATAAACCTATTCAGAAGTAACCTTGCCAAAATCTTCCCAGCAATGGAAAGGCTGGTGATCCCATGGTTCTTTGAGCAATCTGACATTTCTCCTTCAGTTTTGTACAAGATATGGCATCTTAAAGATTCTGTGAAATCCTGCCCTGTTCCTCATAGTCCACGAAAAGCTAACAGATCTTGGCCTTCAGAGTTAGGGCACCGTTCCTCAAGCTTCAGCTGGAATTCAATTGACTCCGAGTCGCTGTGGCTCTTGATTTAGTTATGGCAGTCATAGTTTCATCCACAGTTGTATTGTTTACTGATAGAGTTTCTAATAGAACAGATGTTATAGCTTTCTCTAAAAACTAACTCCCTCTAACTTTCTGCTGGTTCGCACATCTCACCTGAAACCTACGATTGGGTACTCTTTGCAGATGTTACACTTCGCCTGATGTTCTGCAGTTTCAGCAGCTGCCACACGGTGTAGAACAGGCAGCCAGACCATACACTGAGGCTCCAATCTCATCCACTGTACAAAGTGTTCACCATCAATCTCTGCTTTTGTTCTGGACCTACAGGGAAATAAAAGATCAGCTGCATGATTAATTATGTCAAGTTTACATCTGCTATCCTTAGTGATATGGTATCTCATACACGATCACTGGGGTTTCTGACGTTTTTATTAGATTTATGATTAAAAACGTTGACTATTTATAAACATGATAGCGGGTTTTGAGAAGATTTGTAGCTCAGGTTGAGTTTCTGGATGTGATTTTGCTCGCTGAGCTGGAAGGTTAGTTTTCAGATGTTTCGTCACCATTCTAGGTAACATCATCAGTGAGCCTCCAATGAAGCTTCATCGGAGGCTCACTGATGATGTTACCGAGAATGGTGATGAAACATCTGAAAACTAACCTTCCAGCTCAGCGAGCAAACTCACATCCATAAACGTGATAGCCTTGGATTAGTGGTGGTACATGTTGGCCTCTGGAACTAATTCAAACTGAAAATGAGCACAAAATTCATACGGACAAGTGGACCTGCTTGACATTATGAATTGGTGCAGAGCACACTTACATGTTGGAAGCAACTGCGGACACTTGGTTCAGTGCTGCTGCCTCCAAATGAAGCTACTTCACTCAGCTGCCGAGGGATCTGGACTGCATCGTGAAGCAAAAGGCTCAGGCTTCGTTGGTCATGTAAATCTGTGGGTTCAGCTCCTTGTTTGAAGAGATCTGCAAAAGTTATCCAGAAGAAAAATATTGATATTCCTCAACTTAAGGGAGGTAGTTGAGAGTTCAATACATCCAACACATCTTCCCCAATTGCCTTGCTTTATAAATTATGTTAAAAGATTATTTTATGATCTTGATTGGCCATTTGCAAACAACTGTGGAAACAAAAACTTCTGTTTGTTTACAACAATGGACAATGTATGTTGTATGATTCTCCAAGGAAGTCATTTTGTCAATTTCTTTCTTGATTGTAAATCTCAAACCTCTCAAATATCTCCTCGTTCTTTTCACAGAGGTAATCTTTGTGTTGACCTGGAAAACATGGGCACTGTCCTCAATGAATATTTTGTGTCAATCTTTACAATGGAAAAGGACACTGCAAGGATAGATATCAGGGCAGAGGACCTAGGAACATCAGAGGTTTAGACATAGGGAGACGCAGCTGGTGGAGCAACTGTAAACGTGGATACATTTGCAGGCCGAACTGAAATATATACCAGCTAGCGAGGCAAGTGAGGGAGGAGATATCTGGGCTGCTGGCAGCAATTTTCAAACCCTTGTCAATCACACGTGAAGTAATGAAGGACCATAAGACATAGGAGTGAAAGTAAGGCCATTCGGCCCATCAAGTCCACTCCGCCATTTAAATCATGGCTGATGGGCATTTCAACACCACTTCCCTGCCCTCTCCCCGCAGCCCTTGATTCCTTTTGAGATCAAGAATTTGTCGATCTCTGCCTTGAAGGCATCCAACATCCCAGCCTCCACTGCACTCTGCGGCAATGAATTCCACAAGACCACCACTCTCTGGCTGAAGAAATGTCGTCTCATTTCAGTTTTAAATTTACTCCCTCTAATTTTAAGGCTGTGCGCACGGGTCCTAGTCTCCACGCCTAACGGAAACAACTTCCTAGCGTCCACCCCTTCTAAACCATACATTATCTTGTAAGTTTCTATTAGATCTCCCCTCGACCTTTTCAACTCTAATGAGTACAATCCCAGGATCCTTAGCCGTTCATCAGACGCTAGACCTAAATCATCTGTGTGATCCTCCGCTGGACACGCTCCAGGGCTAGTACGTCCTTCCTGAGGTGTGGGGGCCCAAAATTGGAAACAGTATTCTAAATAGGGCCTAACTAGAGCCTTATAAAACCGTAGAAGCACATGGCTGCTTTTATATTCCAACCCTCTTGAGATAAACGACAACATTACTTTAGCTTTCTTAATTACTGACTCTACGGACTATTAATGTTGTCTTACTATTAACAAACGGAGAGAGGAACAGACCTGGGAATTAAAGGCCAGTCAGAATAATCTCAGCACTGGAGAAGCTACAAAGAGGCATTCTTAGGGGTAGAATGTACTTGCATGAATTAATCAGGGATAGTCAGTATGGATTTGTTAAGATGAGGTCACGTTTCAGAAATTTGATCCTTTTTTGAGGAGATGTGGGAGTGTTGATGAGCTTATGCATTTGATGGGGACTTAGTAACGTCCCCCTTAGCAGACTGATCAAGAAAACAACAGTCAACGGGATCAAAGGCAAAGAGGCACACTGGAGCCAAAACTGGCTGAGGCAGAGAGCACAGCGTGATTGATGGGAGAGGGATATCTATTTGACAGGATGTTTGCTTTCAGTGGGGTTGTGCAGGACTTGCCACAAGGACCCTTGAAATTTGTCAAGTATATTCATCATTTGGACTTCAACACAGGATGTATGACCGTGTCGCTAGCGAATGACTAATTTAGTGAAGGGAATATCGACGGAATGGTCATGTTACTAACAGCCATGGGATCAAAGGCAAAGTGGCACACTGGATCCAAAATTGGTTGACAGACAGGAAGGATAAACTTCAGGAGGAGATCAACAGACTAGTCAGCTGGGCACAGCAATTGGAACTCAACTAGGAAAAGTGTGAGCTAATGAACTTGGGAGCGCGAACAAGGCAAGGGATCACACTATGAAGGGTGTGATCCTGGAGATTACTGAAAAACCACGATGCTGCCTGGGCTGGGGATTCTCATGGAATCATACAGTACAGAAGAGGTCCTATGGCCCACTAAGGCTGTACCTCTAAGAATACACTACGACATATACTAGTCCCCATTTTAACACACTAGAACATTCTCTTAAATATTACGACATTTCAAGCGCTCATCCGAGTACATTTGAAAGGTTGAGGTTTCCTGTTCCAACTTCCCTCCCAGGCAATGCATTCCAGACCTTTGCCATATTCTGGATGAAAACGATTTTCCTCAAACCTCCTGTAAATTTCCCGTCTTTCTCTTTAAAATTAGGCCCTATTGTAATTGATGCTTTAACGAAGGGGAACAATGCTTTCTATTCAACCCATCTATACCTCTCATAATCTTATATGCCTCTATCAGGACCTCCACTCACCCCCCAAACCTCTGCTTCACAGAAAATAATCCGAATTTTTCCAGCCTTTATTCAAGCTAAAATGCTCCAACATATGCAACATCCTTTTCATTCGCTCCAGTGCAATCACATCCTTCCTAACGGGCGGTGACCAAAACTCCACTCGCGACTCCAGCTGTGGCCGAGCCAAACTTTTAAACAGCTCCAAAGTGACCTCCCCACTCTTAGAATCTATGCCACGACTGATAAAGGGAGGTGTCCCATATGTCTTTGTAACAACCCTCATTAGCCTGACCTGACCCCTTCAGGAATTTATGAACAAGCACCCCCAGGATCCCTTTTCTCCTCTAAGCCTCCCAGTGTCCTGTCATGCATTAGATTTAGATTTAGGTTTTATTATCACATGCATTCAATACAGCGTACAAGAGTACAATGGAAAGAGTACACTGTCACCTCAGACGGTGCCATCTCAGGTACAAAGTACCTCAGTACAAAATTTTAGTTGCAGAAGTAGAAAATTTATCCATCCTTCTTTACTCGGAGTCGTAGGGGAATGGAATGCAATGCCGGAGAGGGTAGTGGAGTCAGCCTCATTAGGGGCATTTAATCGGCTATTAGACAAGCACATGGATGACAGTATAAGGTAGGGGCGGAGGTTAGATGGACCTTAGGATTAGGGTAAAAGTTCGGTCCAACATCGTGGGCTGAAGGGCCTGTACTGTGCTGTACCGTTCCATGGATTATGTAAAAAAAATGAATAAGTTAAAAAGTTCAGCACGACAGTCTTCTTAGTATAACAGTAGAAAAATAAAAACAAAAAAGTTTAAAAAGTTAAACATTACAGTCCTTTCTTAAGCCACGAATTTGCAGACACTCTGAACGAGGCTTCCCCCGTGACGGTTCATATTCCCCTGCGCTGGGCTAAGGCCCGCCCATCCTTGCCCATGGATTTCACTGCTGACTGCCGTTGCTGACCTCCATCAGGCACGACAGGCTTTGCCACATTAAGTACTCTTGTATCTTATTCCTTCTTCAGGCTGTGTCAATCTGCCACTGACCTGCCCATCTGACCGATGCCAAGATTGGAGCAGACAAGGGGACCTGGTAAAAGGTGTTTAAGATTTTGAAGGGCATAGAAAGGATAACTGGAAGCTGCTTTTTCCATTAGTTGACATGTCAATAAACAGAGGGCACAGAGTGAAGTTCACAGGTAGAAAGCTAATAGGGGAGTTGAGGAGAACCTATTTTCCCAGTGTGGTGGGAGTCCTGAACTCACTGACTGAAAGTGTGACTGATTCAGAAAGTGTCTGAATATTTAAGCAGTATTTAGATATTCACTTGTGTTGCCGGAGGCTCCAGGGCCATGGGCCAAACAATCAAAAAGGAAATCAATGTACTGAGAGTTCAATGTAGACAGATCTTTGTTGGGCAGTGCTGGAACTACGGACCGCACGGCCTCGTCCTGTGCAACAAACATCCATGAGTCTATAATTACACAGCTTTTCTTGGAGGCATTTCTCCACTTGACTGATTCTTTGTAAATGCAAGGCCAACAAAATAAATCCTTTCATTAAAAGCTTCCCTCTCACTGAGAAAGCTTCAGGCCAATTTGATAATCTGCTCTGAAAATTCTGCTCATATTTTGATAGTTATGACAAATTCTACTATCAGGGCTGACACAATCCACAACATTTTAAATCAATCAACAATATTCCAGAAAGATGATCATCTGCCTATCCGACCAATTTTAACTGATGCTTTAAAAATTAGAGAAATAAATCTGGATCTGGCAAAAACTAATCAGTTCTTCCTTTGACCATACCCGTATGTACCAGCTTTCAATGAAATATGCCCATTTGGATGTGAGATACATTGTTGACAAACAGAACATCAAATGGGCAAAAACATTACCTCACAGTAAGTGTTCTCACTGCTGCAACTGAGCAGTCGAGTCATACCACACTTCTGAATATTTTCCCAGTATTCTAATGATGAAACATTGGGAACAAAAACAGCTGCTGAGGTTAGTGTCTTTGAGAAACAATAGCATCATACATATGTAGCGCATCATTTATCCAGCAGGAATGCACTGTGCAGATTCTGCAAAGACCAAGCTATGACTTAACATTAATAGTGGCAGTGACTAAATACAGAAATATACTCATACAGCAAACCTTTTGTTAAACAGCACCCGTGGTACCAGGAATGTGCTGAATAATCAAAAATTCCAGTTGATCAATAGGTCCACACACACAAAAAACACACACTCAATGATAGGAACATAATGCATGGGATGTACGCATCACTGTTCTCCTTCATTTACAGTATAAATAACTTAAGTAATGATGCAACTTTGCCTGAACTAAAACTTACTGGCAGAGAGCCTTCTCACTTGCACCCTCACCAGACATCACAGAGATTATGAGAATACAGTAAACATCTGGTATATAATTTTTGTCAGTTTATTGAGTGTGCTAGTTTGTTAAACAAAGTTTACCTACAGTTAAACCTACAGTTTACATGTGTATCAGCAATGATAGATTTGGTACTTACACTTGTATTTTTTCCTCCAGATGACCCTTGGATCGACACATCAAGCCAATTTTCAAAGAAAGCACTCTGATTCTTCCACTCCTACCCCTGGAAAAGGAAGTTGCAGAATGTCACTGACTCACTTTACTTATTTGAATACAGCATAACATCCATAGATCTATAGAACATTGGAAAATGATTACCAATGCGTTCACGATTTCTAGAGCCACCTCCTTAACTACCCTGGGATGCAGACCATCAGGTCCCGGTGACTTATCAGCCTTCAGACCTAACAGTCTATCCAACACCAATTCCTGCCGAATATAAATACCCTTCAGTTCATCCATTACCCGAGGTCCTTCAGCCACTATTACATCTGGGAGATTGGATCTGTCTTCACTAGGCAAGACACAAGCAAAGTACCTATTCAACTCTTCTGCCATTTCCTTGTTCCCCACAATAAATTCACTCGTTCAATCTTCAAAGGGCCCATTTTTAGTCTTAACCATTTTTTTCCACATACCTCAAAAAGCTTTTACTATCCTCCTTTATATTTTTGGCCAGTTTTCCCTCGTACCTCATTTTATTCTCTGCGTATTGCCTTTTTAGTTATCTTCTGTTGCTCTTTAAAAGCTTCCCACTGATGTTTGCTCTTTTATACTTCTTCTCTTTTATCTTTATAGAGTCCTTAACCTCCCTCGTCAGCCACGGCCACCCCTGCCTCTCCTTAGGATCTTTGTTCCTCTTTGGAATGAACTGATCCCGCACCTTTTGCATTATATCCAGAAATACCTGCCATTGTTGTTCCTCTGTCATCCCTGTGAGGGTATTGAACCATTGAACTTTGGCCAGCTCCTCCCTCATAGCTCCATAGTTCGCTTTGTTCTTCTACAATAGTGACACTTCCAATTCTCCCTTCTCCCTCTCAAATTGCAGATTAAAACTTATCATATGATGGTCACTACCTCTTAATGGCTCCTTTACTTCAAGTCCCTGATCAAATCCGGTTCGTTGCACAACACCAGATCCAGAATTGCCTCCTCCCTGGTAGGCTCCATATGACTCTGCATCTCCTGATTGTATGTCCCCACTCGCAAGGGGCTGAAGATTTTATATTTCTTTATATTCATAATTTTATATTTTTTACTATTTATTATTTCATATTTCTTTACTTCTAACTATTTGAAATACGTTTTCTTATGAGACATCAGTGACGACATTTCAAAAGTAGTTTAGCTGCCCATAAAGTACTTTCTACACCTGAGACCATAAAATGTGCTACATAAATGCAGTTCTTTCTTCTATTAACTTCTGTAGTTGTGTGCTTCTTTGCCAATAGAGGATTGGCTACAATTACACAGAGTAACAGAAGTGAATTACATTTCCCATGACAAAATTCCAAACCAAAAAGTTACTAAATTAGAATAATAAAATATTGGCTGTTTGCAACTGAACACTGTAGATGAGCAAAGGTCACTTCGTCAGTAAAGTACCAATTAAGTATGTTCCTGACATGGAGAATACAAATGAAAACTACGGTAATGCTCATAGGAAATTGGACAACGTTCTATCTTATGATCATAGCAATGCCAAATCATCAACACATGTTTTAATAGATAATAAGTCACTCTGGGATATTTATTCATTTGTTCTATATTCTCAAGATCATCTTCGCAAATCCTGTGAACAGGGACCACCGAACAGCCTACTTAGCCTTTTTTTACACCTATAATATCCATGCTTTAGCCCTCTCCCCTCGATGATTGTCTGCAGGAAGATGAGTTTACAGGGGGTTTACAGTTTTAATTCATACAGATATGTGTCCAATGTTTGTAAATATCTGTCTGTAGCTAGAATCTATGCAGTTGTAATAAACAGGCGTTCTTGTTAAGAACAGAAATCTGGACCGTTGTCTCTATCAGTTTGGATCTAAAAGACAAGTAAGTTAGGGAAATTTACATACTTTTCAAAATCTTCTACATTGGGATTACTCTGAAAACAGCACACTCAAATTGCAGCATGGTACCCTTCTGAATGTAACACCTGAAATCACTAAAGTAATAAATTCCTTGAAAATGAACATGGACTCTATACGTTAAGGTTACAAAAGTCCACGAGCTACAACATGGGGAAAAATACAGTGGATGCTATTTTTAATGAACAGTGTGTCAACATCAACTGTTCTGTCGGAGAGTGAAATCTGAGAAATGAAAAGTGAAAACTGCCAGGTTAGAAAGTTCCAGCATTGTGCTTACCTGATGGAAATGCATTGATTGTGATATCAATACATATAATTGTTAAATGAGAGTACTGATGAATTTTGCTTATTGTTTGTGATGATCTAAACAATCCATTTGTCAACACAATAAAGTAGATATTGTTATTGTAAAACACCCCTGAAAATCCAAAGAAAATTTCAAGAGGGGCCAAATAAGTAGTGTTGGGGAACAAAGAAATGGCAGAGGAACTGAACAAGTATTTTGCATCAGTCTTCAGGTTGGAAGGCACCAGTAGTAGAACTTTAAGGGAGTCTGAAGCAGAAATGAGTGTGGTGGCCATCACTAAGGAGAAGGTACAGGGGAAGCTGAAGGGTCTGTGTGGAATTTGTACATTCTCCCCATGTCTGCCTGCTCCGCCGGGTGTTCTGATTTCCTTCCACAGTCCAAAGATATGCAGGCAAGGTGGATCAGCCATGGCAAATGTGAGCTTGAGGGCAAACAGTACAGCGTGGGTCTTGGTGGGTTGTTCTTTGTGGAGATGGTGCAGACCCAATGGCCCCTTTCCGCACTGTAGAAAGATGGTAAATTACATGGACCAGATGGACTGCCTCCAAGAGTTCTGAAGGAGATAAGTGAGAAGACCATGCAGGCATTGGTGATCTTTCAGGAATTGCTGGAGTCAGGGTGGGTCCCAAAGGAGTGCAAAAAGGCAAATATAACACCCCTGTTTAAAATGGAGGGAGGCAAAAGACGAGAAATTATAGACCTGAGATAATGGGAACTGCAGATGCTGGAGATTCCAAGATGATAAAATGTGAGGCTGGATGAACACAGCAGGCCAAGCAGCATCTCAGGAGCACAAAAGCTGACGTTTCGGGCCTAGACCCTTCATCAGAGAGGGGGATGGGGGGAGGGAACTGGAATAAATAGGGAGAGAGGGGGAGGCGGACCGAAGATGGAGAGCAAAGAAGATAGGTGGAGAGGGTGTAGGTGGGGAGGTAGGGAGGGGATAGGTCAGTCCAGGGAAGACGGACAGGTCAAGGAGGTGGGATGAGGTTAGTAGGTAGCTGGGGGTGCGGCTGGGGGTGGGAGGAAGGGATGGGTGAGAGGAAGAACCGGTTAGGGAGGCAGAGACAGGTTGGACTGGTTTTGGGATGCAGTGGGTGGGGGGGAAGAGCTGGGCTGGTTGTGTGGTGCAGTGGGGGGAGGGGATGAACTGGGCTGGTTTAGGGATGCAGTGGGGGAAGGGGAGATTTTGAAACTGGTGAAGTCCACATTGATACCATATGGCTGCAGGGTTCCCAGGCGGAATATGAGTTGCTGTTCCTGCAACCTTCGGGTGGCATCATTGTGGCAGTGCAGGAGGCCCATGATGGACATGTCATCAAGAGAATGGGAGGGGGAGTGGAAATGGTTTGCGACTGGGAGGTGCAGTTGTTTGTTGCGAACTGAGCGGAGGTGTTCTGCAAAGCGGTCCCCAAGCCTCCGCTTGGTTTCCCCAATGTAGAGAAAGCCGCACCGGGTACAGTGGATGCAGTATACCACATTGGCACGCATTATCCTCCGACACTTCCGCCATTTACAATCCGACCCCACCACCCAAGACATTTTTCCATCCCCACCCCTGTCTGCTTTCCGGAGAGACCACTCTCTCCGTGACTCCCTTGTTCGCTCCACACTGCCCTCCAACCCCACCACACCCGGCACCTTCCCCTGCAACCGCAGGAAATGCTACACTTGTCCCCACACCTCCTCCCTCACCCCCATCCCAGGCCCCAAGATGACATTCCACATTAAGCAGAGGTTCACCTGCACATCTGCCAATGTGGTATACTGCATCCACTGTACCCGGTGCGGCTTTCTCTACATTGGGGAAACCAAGCGGAGGCTTGGGGACCGCTTTGCAGAACACCTCCGCTCAGTCCGCAACAAACAACTGCACCTCCCAGTCGCAAACCATTTCCACTCCCCCTCCCATTCTCTTGATGACATGTCCATCATGGGCCTCCTGCACTGCCACAATGATGCCACCCGAAGGTTGCAGGAACAGCAACTCATATTCCGCCTGGGAACCCTGCAGCCATATGGTATCAATGTGGACTTCACCAGTTTCAAAATCTCCCCTTCCCCCACTGCATCCCTAAACCAGCCCAGTTCATCCCCTCCCCCCACTGCACCACACAACCAGCCCAGCTCTTCCCCCCCACCCACTGCATCCCAAAACCAGTCCAACCTGTCTCTGCCTCCCTAACCGGTTCTTCCTCTCACCCATCCCTTCCTCCCACCCCCAGCCGCACCCCCAGCTACCTACTAACCTCATCCCACCTCCTTGACCTGTCCGTCTTCCCTGGACTGACCTATCCCCTCCCTACCTCCCCACCTACACCCTCTCCACCTATCTTCTTTGCTCTCCATCTTCGGTCCGCCTCCCCCTCTCTCCCTATTTATTCCAGTTCCCTCCCCCCATCCCCCTCTCTGATGAAGGGTCTAGGCCCGAAACGTCAGCTTTTGTGCTCCTGAGATGCTGCTTGGCCTGCTGTGTTCATCCAGCCTCACATTTTATCAAATTATAGACCTGTTGGCTTGGCGCTGGTCATTGGGTCAGATTTTAGAGTCCATTATTAAGGATGAGACGGGAGAGTACTTGGAAGGACATGGTAATACTTGGAAATACATGCCAAATTGGGCTAAGAAAACACAACTTTGTCAAGGGAAGATCTCTGTTAGATTCTTTGAGAATGTAACCAGTGAGTAAAAACAAAAGAGAGCCATTGAACTTTATCTATTTGGATTTCCAGAAAGCCTTTGACAAGGTACTACACAGGAGGCTTCAAAATTAAAAATAAGCTTACGGTGTTCGGGAGTAGGTACTGGCATGGACAGAGGATCGGCTAACTGGCAGAATGCAGAAAGTGGGAATAAAAGGGTCTTTTTCAGGATGGCAGCCAGCAACTACAGGCGTTCCACAGTCATCAGAGTTCAGACTACAGCCATTCACGTTATACATTAGCAATCTGGACAAAGGAACTGATGGTATTGTTGTCCGTAGGGGGTTGTTGCTAAGTTTGCAGATGACATTTCGATAGGTGGAGAGGCAAGTAGTGTTGAGGAAGTGGGGAGGTCACAGAGAGTCTGCAGAGAAGTGGCAGTACAGGCATAGACTATTTTCTAAATGGGGAAAGGCTTCAGAAATCTGAAGCACAAAGATGCCCCAGTTCAGGATTCTTTTAACATGCAGGTTCAGTTGGCAGTTGGGAAGGCAAATGCAATGTCAGCATTCATTTCAAGACGGCAAAAATACAAGAGCAAAGGTGTATTGCTGAGGCTGTCTAAGGCTCTGGTCATATTGCATTTGGAATATTAAGAGCAGTTTTTGGCCATCTATCCAAGGATGGATGTGCTGGCCTTTGTCAGGGTCTAGAGGAGGTTCTCAAACATAATCCTGGGGATGAAGTGAGGAGTGGCTGAGAACTTTGGGTCTGTACTCGATGGAGTTTAGACGGACGAAAGGGGTCACACTGAAGGTAATTCAGGCCTGGATAGAGTGGACGTGGAGACGATGTTTCCACAAGTAGGAGAGACCAGGACCTGAGGGCACAGCCTCAGAGTCAAAGGGACCACCCTTCAGGATGGAGATGAGGAGGAATTTCTTCAGTCAGAAAATTATGACAGGCACAGGCAGAATACATTGTGAGAATCTTTTCCCCATGGCACATGTGTCTAAGACCAGATGGCACAAGTTTAAGGTGAGGATTAAATGCTTTGGAGGAAGTCTGAGGAAAAGCTTTTTCATCAACAATGTGGACATATGGAGCACGCTGCCTGAGAGGGTAGTTGAGGCAGGTATTTTCAACATTTAAAAAGCATCTGGGATGAGCATTTAAAATGCTAGGTCAAAGTAGGCTATGGACCAAGTGTCGATAAATGAGACTGGTCTAGTTTGGTGTTTGTTGGGAGGCATAGACATGGTGTTTCTATGCTGTATGACTCTACGAGCTTGAGGGTCACATAAAAACTTGTTCTACATCTGGCCGTTTATTCCTTGACATTAACTGGATGATGTTCATATTGTGTACTTTATACACGTCTTTCTCCAGCACTAACGTTTGTCACCGTGAAGAGCATTACAATCAGAGTGTCAAGATGTCTACATGATCCTGTACAGATCTGACCAAATGGAATCAAAGGTATATCAGTTTCAATTTTATGATTCAAAACAAAAGTCGCTAAAACTTTCAACTACTTTATCTCTTTAACTGAAATGAAATTAGAACATACTGAAACCTTATGTCAACAATACTAGATAATAAAGTGTGGAGCTGGATGAACACAGCAGGCCAAGCAGCATCTCAGGAGCACAAAAGCTCACGTTTCGGGCCGAGACCCTTCATCAGAGGGTCCAGACCTGAAACGTCAGCTTTTGTGCTCCTGAGATGCTGCGTGGCCTGCTGTGTTCATCCAGCTTCATACTTTATTATCTTGGATTCTCCAGCATCTGCAGTTCCCATTATCTCTGTCAACAATACTACGATTGATTTTAATCGTCAACAATCTTCACATTTACTTAACTGATCACGAATATATCAAAATCCAATATGTAGGATGCAGTTTAATGCACCTTAGGACAATCTAAACATACTACATTAAAGTCTAAATCATACATACCTATCAAAGATGTTCAGCAGCCAGTTCAGACACATGTCAACACAGAGTGGCACATTGACCAAGTCCTTGTGATCTTCTTACAAACCATCATAAATGGTCGTTAAACAGTTGATGACTTCAGTCACATTTAGAAGTTGCTCGGTTTGTGTCAATTTGTGTTGATCAAAGACGTGTTGCGCTGTGTGCAACTCCAACAGATCCACTACAAAGGAGGAAGAAAACTAACTTCGATTACAGTTTTAACTTATTGAGCTAGCAAATAAAATTCATTCCTTTATTTGGCCAATAAATAAATACAATGATTCAGAAAAGTACTCTGGAATGATGGAAACAGGCAACATGTCAAATCTAACTAGGGAACCGTCAGTGATAACGTATGGTTTAGGAGGGGTGGACGCTCGGAAGTTGTTTCTGTTAGGCGGGGAGACTTAGACCCGTGGGCACAGCCTTAAAATTAGAGGGGGTAAATTTAAAACTGAAATGAGGCGACACGTCTTCAGCCAGAGAGTGGTGGGCTTGTGAATTCATCGCCGCAGAGTGCAGTGGAGGCCGGGACGTTGGATGCCTTCCAGGCAGAGAGGGCAAATTCTTGATCTCAAAAGGAATCAAGGGCTGCGGGGAGAGTGCAGGGAAGTGGTGTTGAAATGCCCATCAGCCATGATTTAAATGGCGGAGTGGACTTGATGGGCCGAATGGCCTTACTTCCACTCCTGTCTTATGATGCTGGTCATATTCTGTCGTTTGATTCAGTAATTTCTGCAGAACAATGGTGGAGGAACAGTAGCTTTATATGTTATGAAGCCCTCCTTTATATTTATGAAGCAGGACTCAGAACAATTTAAACATCCATCTCTTTCAACCGATATGCATTCTCATTACATCCAAATCCAAAGTACAATCTAATTGGCTCTTTACCCGTTTCAAATAGTGGATCTTACAACCCCTATTTCACTTCTGGTAATCAGCATTCTTTTAAATCACACTCGGTCGCAGCTGTTAAGTGTGTTAATCACACGTTCTTGATAATTTTAAAAAGGTGCTCTGTTACCTCGGTTTTGAACTAGATTTCTCTTGTAATTTTGTTCTTTTGTCATACATATGGTATGTTCTACAGTGTCTACCAAAAACAATTAGGAGTTAAGCAAGTATCAACTCAATGTTAGTTCACATGATGCCAACAAAATCCGGCAAACTTTGTCAAAACATCGAATGCCCGTTGAACTACTCTAAATATAACAGAATCTCCATAAATAAAATCTAATGGCAATATGAGGAATGAAGCTCCCAGAGATATGCGCTCATGTGACTGAAATCATTGAGTTTCTCGGCTTCTAACCCTTTCACAGGCAGCAAGATCCTGGCCCATGAACATTCACTGCTTTAAAAAAATTTCTTTTCCATCCCCCTACATCTTTTCCCCAAAACATGAATGCATTCCCTTCTCCTTGTAACATCATCCACCAGCCATGGGAACACAGCCTTTCCACGTTTATCTTACCCCAACCAATCATAATCCTTTATGTTTCCATTAACTACTTATTAATCCCCTGTACTCCAATGAAAATAGCATTCGCTAAATTTGTTGATAAAATATCACATCCCTGAAACAAGTTGGGTAAATTTCATCATTATTACTCAATACTACCAAAATTATTACTCTAGAAGTTTAGTCACCAGATTTGGGTGCATCATTCCAGTCCTAATTCAAGGTTCAGGATAACTTCTTTGTTTTAGCACTGTATGAGCTCGATTATGCAGCCCCATCCCACAGATACGAAGGTGGGAAGGAACATAAAATCTGGAGGGCACTGTACGTACATGTGTGGAAGTTCTGGGGAACTGTCAAGCAGCCTGCCTATCCTTTGGCCTGCTGAGACTAATTGATGGCAATTTAAGGGATCCCCTCTATTGCGTAAGGAGATAGATGTCAATCAGAAAGACAGTCAGCTTTAGGTGCACAATCCAGCCTAGAAAAAGTGAGTTGGTCGGGCAACCTCATTCACAGACCCCTTGGCCTGATCCTAGGCACTTGACACCCTTAAACTCTCATCCAACTTTTTAACAACCCCTAACAACCCTCAACCACTCCAAACCTCTAGTCCAGGACCCGCCATCCAGCCATCAGCAACTTCAGACTCTTCTGGGCTCTAAGTGGCCAGGAGTTCTACAAGGTAAAACTTCCATCCAAGAGGGCGCCCAATGTCCTGCCTCCAACCAATTAATGCAGGGCAGCTGTGAAGAGCATGGGCAGGCTTGCATTTGGCATTTCAACTGGGAGACCCCTGAGCAGGAGCGGAGGCAAGAGCACCATTTTGATTACTAGAACATAGAACATTACAGCACAGTACAGGCCCTTCGGCCCTCGATGCTGTGCCGACCTGTCATACCAATCTCAAGCCCATCTCACCTACACTATTCCATGTACATCCATATGCTTGTCCAACGATGACTTAAATGTACCTAAAGTTGGCGAATCTACTACCGTTGCAGGCAAAGTGTTCCATTCCCTTACTACTCTGAGTAAAGAAACTACCTCTGACATCTGTCCTATATCTTTCACCCCTCAATTTAAAGCTATGCCCCCTCGTGCTCACCGTCACCATCCTAGGAAAAAGGCTCTCCCTATCCACCCTATCTAACCCTCTGATTATTTTATATGTTTCAATTAAGTCACCTCTCAACCTTCTTCTCTCTAATGAAAACAGCCTCAAGTCCCTCAGCCTTTCCTCGTAAGACCTTCCCTCCATACCAGGCAACATCCTAGTAAATCTCCTCTGCACCCTTTCCAAAGCTTCCACATCCTTCTTATAATGCGGTGACCAGAACTGTACACAATACTCCAAGTGCGGCCGCACCAGAGTTTTGTACAGCTTCACCATGACCTCTTGGTTCCGGAACTCAATCCCTCTATTAATAAAAGCTAAAACACTGTATGCGTTCTTAACAACCCTGTCAACCTGGGTAGCAACTTTCAAGGATCGGTGTACATGGACACCGAGATCTCTCTACTCATCTACACTACTAAGAATCTTACCATTAGCCCAGTACTTTGCCTTCTGGTTACTCCTGCCCAAGTGCATGACCTCACGCTTGTCTGCATTAAACTCCATTTGTCACCTTTCATCCCAGCTCTGCAGCTTATCTATGTCTCTCTGCAACCTACAGCATCCTTCGTCACTATCCACAACTCCACCGACCTGAGTGTCGTCTGCAAATTTACTAAGCCATCCTTCTACGCCTTCATCGAGGTCATTTATAAAAATGACAAACAGCAGTGGACCCAACACTGACCCTTGCGGTACACCACAAGTAAGTTGTGTCCAAGATGAACATTTCCCATCAACAACCACCCTCTGTCTTCTTTCAGCAAGCCAATTTCCGATCCAGACTGCTATATCTCCCACAATTCCATTCCTCCGCATTTTGTACAATAGCCTATTGTGGGGAACCTTATCGAATGCCTTGCTGAAATCCATATACACATCAACCGGTTTACTCTCATCTATCTGTTAGGTCACCTTCTCCAAGAACTCAATAAGGTTTGTGAGGGACGACGTTCCCTTCATAAAGCCATGCAGAACCACTCACAGCGGTTCAGGACTATAGGGGCAAGTTGTTGAGAGCGGGTCAGGACGGAAGGGGCAAGTCTTATAATGAAAAACTATTTATCAGACCAAAAATTCCATATCCTAAGCATTCTCTCCAATGTTCTGCCAATTCAACAGTCAGTCCCCAAGGTTAGTGGGAAACCAGAAATAAGGAAAGATTTCAAAGCCGAGAAATAGAAAAGAAAGACACTGAGAGCTTATTTAAACAAATGAAAAGGAAGGAAGAGGTCAAAGTGAACGCAGATCCCTTAAAGAATGGAGGCGGCAAAAATAAAAATGGGATCAGGAAATAGCAAAAGAGACAAATAAATACTTTATATCAGTCTTCACAGCAAAAGAAACAAATACCATTTCAAAATTACTTAATTAACAAGGGGCAAAAAGAAGACAGGAAATGTCACCAGAGAAAAGGTGCTCGGGAAACTAATGGGGCTAAAGGTCGAGAGGTATCCTGGACCTGATGTACTCTGCACTAGGATATTAAAAGATGTCGCCACAGCGGCCTTACGTGGAATATTGCGTGCAGTTCTGGTCACCCCATTACAGGAAGGATGTAGAAGCATCGGAAAAGGTTCAGAGGAGATTTACCAGGTTGTTGCCTGCTCTGCAGCGAAGGTCTGATGAAGAAAGCTTGGATCGCCTTGCCTGCTGATGTAGTTCACTCAGCCATATTAGGGGCATTTAAACAGTCCTTGGATAAGCAGATGAATGATGAAGGGATAGTGTAGGGGGAGGGGCTTAGATTAGTTCACAGGTCGGCGCAACATCAAGGATCGAAGGGCCTGTTCTGCGTTGTATTGTTCTATATTCTCACCCCCCCACACCAGCACTCATCTTTACTGGTTCCATCCCCGCCTCTTTGAACTGTCTGTCTCCTCTCCACCTATCTTCTCCTCTATCCATCTTCGATCCGCCTCCCCCTCTCTCCATATTTATTTCAGAATCCCCTTCCACTGCCCCATTTCTGAAGAAGGGCCCAGATTCGAAACATCAGCCGTCCTGTTCCTCTGATGCTGCTTGGCCTGCTGCGTTCATCCAGCTCTACACCTCGTTACCTCAGATTCTCCGGCATCTGCAGTTCCTACTATCTCTGAAGAGATTTTCTTTCTCTTCTCCCACAGCAGTCTTGGAAACAACTCATCTGGGTGTGGGGATTTGTTCACTTTTAAACCAGCCAAAAATTTCAATTTCACACTGCATCTTCCTGCTTTATTGACATCAATGCTCCTCCTTGAAGGGAGAGCCGATGGGAGGGACTTGTCTACTGTATCAATGCCCTTCAGTTCCGAACACAGATTGCTCCCTCACCCTGTGTACACCCCGGTTTCTAATTGGTGCTACTCTTTCCCTGGTTATTCTCCTGCTTGATATACCTGTGGAATATCTTGATATTCTCTCCAATATTGGCCACCACCGTTTCTTCACACTTCGTTTTTATACGCCACTAGTCATCCATTCATTTGCTTCCTTCGCATTTGTCGTAAACATGTCCTGAACATTCCTCAAGATCCAGGGTTCTCCAGGCTTGTTGATCATAAATTTCACCCAAAATGGAATATAACTGGCCTTTAATCTCCCAGTTCCTTTTCTGGACGTATCCCACTGTTCTGCTGCAGATTCGCCCTCAAGTCACTTCCCAAAATATTTTACCCAGATCCTGCCTTGTTCAAATAAAATATGCCATTTCCCAAACCAAAAACACTTTGTTTTTTTAACAGACTGACGTTCTCCTTTCCCGTAACATATGTTGAAAAATCTGTTGTAATGGTCACTATCACTAAAGCACTTAGCCACTGTCACCTTGAACACTGGCTTTGTGTCCCAGAAATAGGTCCAGCATTGCACTGTCCCTTACAAGCTCGTCTACACGTTGATGTTAAATAATCCCTCAAATGTATTTCAAGAATTATTTCCCAAGTCAACCTTTTATGTTATCTCAATTAATGTTGTGCAGTTGAAATCCCCTGATATAATTTTTATTTTATTAGCTACTCACCTCTCAGTGAATTACCTGCTCTTGAATTGCCCACTGTTTGGAGGCCGAGAGCTTAAAATCCTCACAACATTAGCAAACCCTTGTGCAAGGATTTTGGTTCCTTTCTGGTTCAGCTGCAGATCAGCCCACTTGTAGAGGACATACCATCCCCACAAATTCTCCTTCAGATCCAGGAGTCTAAATCCCTCTCCGAACACAAACACTTGAGCCAAGCATTCATCTGTTTTCTTCCCCTTTTTCTTGCCTACTCAGCATGTGGCACCAGGAATAATCCAGAGATTACAACTTTAGAGGTCCTGCTATTTAATCCACAGCCGAGCTCTCGGAACACTTGATGCAAGCGTTACCCCAAACCAAATCAGTCATCTTACCAATGTGTACATCGAGCTAGGTCTTACGGACCTCCTCCTTCAGGATACCCTTAATGACATTGTTGACCTGGTTAATATGCCATAATTGGGTCACATCAATGACTGTGCAAAATCTGGTCCACCCAGATCGTCACAATGGGCCAAAAAGCACACCATTGTCTCTACTTCCCAGGGGGCTAAGGCAGTTCGGTGTGTCCACAATGACAACTTTCATTGATGTACCATAGAAAGCATCCTATCTGGGTGCGTATCACAGCATGGTTCCTCTAGCCAAACAATCCCTATTTATTATGGCTCCTGCCTTTCTTCTTCCAGGCAGAATTGGAGAGAGCGAGCACGCGACGGACAGAGCGAGAGAGAGACAGACAGACAGACAGAATGGGCGACAGAATGTGAGTCTGTGACAGCCTGCATGAGACAGTGTGAGAGATGTTGCTGAGGTGGAGATAGTTGAGAGTGTCGATCACCAACAATCTCTCCTGGTCCACCCAGATCGTCGCAATGGGCAAAAAAGCACACCAATATCTCTATTTCCCCAGCAGGCTAAGGTAATTCGGTGTGTCCACAAGGACAACGTTCATTGACAGACCATAGAAAGCATCCTATCACAGCATGGTTTGGCAACAGCTCTTCCTCAGACCATAAGAAACTACAGAGTCATGAACACAGCATAGTCCATTCATTGATTCCACCTCTACTTCCCGCTGCCTCGGGAAAGCAACTGACATAATCAAAGGCCCTTCTCACCCAACAATTACACTCTCTTCTACCTTTGTCTGAATGGAAGATGTAAAAAAGTTTGTATACATGTGTGAAAAGATTCAAGAACTGCATCTTCACCGCTGTTAATGGACATCTGAATAGAACACTTGAAATTTTAAATCTAATTTTGATCTTGCTCTCTGTGCATCTTCTCTGTCACTCTGTCCCATTTCACTAATGCACCTTGTATGGCATGATCTGTCTGTACTGCATGCATAAGAAAACTTCTCACTATACCTAAGCACAAGTGACAATGATGACTCAAATCAAATTGACTGTGTGCGAGAGAGAGGTGAGCGTATGATTGTGTTCAAGAGTGCAAAGGCAGTGCATGAAAGTCAGTGTGCGCATGACAGAACGTGTGTGCCAGTGACTGTGCTTGAGTGTGTGAAAAGATTTAGCACAAGGAGGGAGTGTTACAAGCATGCATGAGGGAGTAAGAGTGTCTGTGAGAGCGAGTGACCTTGAGAGCAAGCGAATTTGCAAGCGTAAGTGTGTGAGGGAGAGATTTATGGGGGTGTGTGTGTGTGTACTTGAGAGTATGAGCATTGGCAAAAGATCCTGCGACAGTGCATGCAAGTATGCCACAGAATGTGTGCAAGACCGTGCTTGACTGTGTGACAGTATGGAGAATGAATGAGTGAGAATGTGACAGAATGTGTTAGTGAGAGACTGTGTTCTTGATTCTGTGTGTGCGTGGATAGTATGTTTGTGCATGAGGTATAGGATACGCATGTGCAACACAGTGTGACTGTGAACTTCTGTTTGTGCCTGTGAGTCAAGTCATGGGGGATAACAGGGAGAGGAGAGATAAAGACAGAGAGAGAGAGACAGAGAGAGAGAGTGCGTGAGAGAGAGATGAGGAATAAGAAATGATGAGTGGTCAATACCTGGAGGAAAAAAAGAACAGTGTATCAGCATTAAGAGAAGCCGCTGGCTGTCATATGGAGGCTATTGTTTTACTGATTGTACTAAATGAAAAGCAAGTGTCACCTCTCGGTGTTAGGGGACAGGAGATGTGCATTAGAGAAGGAGATATAGTCAGCCTTATTATGGACAGCAGACACGTTACAAATGCATAGAAACTGACATTAAAGCTTTCTTGTCAATGTGTAAAAAGGTGAGACAAATATGACCAGCTAATATTGTACCTTTGCGCTCAGTAAAATGATAGAATCATGAATCAGGGAATCCTTACAGTGTGGAAACAGGTCCGTCAGCCCAACATGTCCACACTGCCCCTCACAGCATCCCACACAGACCCATCCACCTATAACTCACCTAACCTACACATCACTGAACACCTCGGGAAATTTAGCATGGCCAATCCACCGACCTTGCACATCTTTTGACTGTGGGAGGAAACTGGAGCAGCCAGAGAAAACCCATGCAGACACATGGAGAATGTGCAAACTCTACACAGACAGTCACCAAAGGGTGGAATTGAACCCAAATTTCTGGTGCCGTGAGGCAGCAGTGTTAACCGGAGCCACTGTGCTCTTTATTATGCTCATTAAGCTGCAAGCATTTTTTTTTAAAAGAAAGGAAACTTACCATAGTCACAGGATGCGACTGCTTTCAATTTTCTATCAGCTTTGAGAACTTTATCCGTATCTGCCTTCACAAGGGCAAGGTGATGGCAATGGTGAGAGACTGGTTAATATTCAGCAGCTCGCTGTGCAAAAAATTAATGGCACTTTCAATGCTTTTTTCCTAGGGGCATAACAGAAAGACAAGAACATGAAAAGATCCTGAAATCTTTCTCCAATTTCGATCTCAGAGGGACCATCCCTTCATCAAAACCCACAACCAAACTGAACAGTAATTTGATTCACTCTAAATCAACTATAATACTAATTTCCAAAACTTTGAAAACTCAATGTCCTGTTTTTCGAAGATATCTGCATGTTCCATGTAAAATCCTATATTTTCCACTGCCTACCAGGCTAATCATTTGCTCACTATGATCTCTGTCTCTCTCTGTGTCTTGCCCTCTTTGATTTCTGTAACTCCTGCCATCCCTACCCTCAGCTACCTGTGCTCATATGCTCGAGGCTTCTCCAATTTTCTGATGTTCATGCTAATGCTTTAAGATCCTCGCACTGAATGTCAGCAATTTTTTTCCAAAAGCCTCAATGACGACTGCCCAGTGCCTCTTACATCCATATTTATCACTATGAAGTGCTTTGAGAGGTTGGTCATGGGTCACATCATCTCCAGCCTCCCTCATTACCTTGATCCACTGCAATTCACCTGCTGATGCAGCAGATCCATGGTAGATGCCCTCTCCTTGGCTTTACACACATCTCTGGAACGTCCAGATAACAAGGGCATCTACGTCAAGCTCCTACTTACTGGCCACATCTCCACCTTCAATACCCTCATTCCAAAGAAACACATCTCCAAGATTGTGAGTAGGATTAATTTCTTATATTTTTATGCCAATTATATGACTGAATTAATTAAGTCGATTCAATTTTCAAACAAGTCTAGGTTTCTTTTTATTTCACCAGAGTCCAAATGTAAATTTATTCACATGCAAATTATTTGTATGTTGAAACCATTCATGTAAGTTCAGAGCTGATACACATAGTCATATAGGTTATGACACTTAGAAACCATGATGTAGCAAAGACACCTAACATGTGCTGTCTCTATGATAACGTAGAGAGGTAGAGCTGAATGAGCACAGCAGGCCAAGCAATATCAGAGGAGTAGGAAAGGTGACGTTTTTGGCCCAGACCTTTTGTCAGAAAATGGACACTAAAGAATCTGAGATAACAGGTGTCCTGAGGGAATGGTCCCTGCGGAAGGCTGACAAGAGAGGGGAGGGGAATATATGCCTGGTGGTGACATCTTGTTGGAAATCGTGGCTGATGTTCTTCTAGATGTGGATATTGATGGGTTGGTCATTGAGGACCAGGGTACCTCATCAGGGGTGAGGCCAAAGTGTAGGACATGGGTCGGACATGGCCGAGAGCTCTGTCAACCACGAACGCAAGGAATGCTCAGTTGAGGAAGAATACAGACATTTCGGAATCCCTCCAGCAGAAGATGATATCATGAGAACAAGTGGATCTGTCTGGACAGTCCTGTTTGAGGATTTTGGGAAGTAAGACTCGATTGTTTGTCATAAAGGATATGGTTGAGTGATCATATTCAAACTGAAGAGACCAAGAATGTGAGGCTGCAGAATGGGTGGAGAACCATGCCTCTAGGAATTCCTTTGCGTATCTATGCTTGGTTTGGGCTACTATGGTTACCTTGTCCCAGTTTCCTATGAGAGGCGTGATTCTCCACCCATAATGCAACCAACAAACAGATACAATTGGGCCCCCACATATAAACCCATACAGATCAAAACCGGAAATGACAGTGCTCATGGTAACAGACCGGACAGTACAAATTCCAGACAGAGTAGAATAACATCGTTTCATTGGAGGCTGTACCGATGATGTCACCGATCATGGTGACGAAACTTCTGAATGAAAACAAGCCAGCTCGGCGAGCAAGTCCACAACCTCAATCAGAGAGCTGGCTGTTTTGAACTACCTTGTTCAAGTGTTTCATTTTTGATCTTAAATGTTAAATCTCGCTCCAACACAGGGATGGACGATTACTGTTAACAGCTGCATTCTAACTAATTCATATCGAATCATTGTTTTGACCAGTCCAGAAACATGCAGGTTAGGTGGATTGGGAATGCTGAATTGCCCACGGATGTGTAGGTTAGGTAAATTAGCCATGGGAAATGCAGGCAGACAGGGATAGAGCAGGGAATAGGGATGGGTCTGGGTGGGATGCTCTTTGGAGGGTTGCTGTGGGCTTGTTGAACTGAATGGCCTGTTTCCACACTGGGGATCCTATAAAACTAGGTTTTACTGAAATCGTGAGAGAGTGAGTTTATCAATTGCTAAATGCAAGAAGTCATAAGGCACCACAAATATGCACAAGTTAGAAACAAGAAATTAGCTCAAAAAACATAAAAGTTAAGAGGGATACGGATACTTCAGCCTTTGGATTGTTTGTGAAGAATCGAAAGTGGGATGTTGCGGCCACTAAGTTGGGTGATCCCCGTAATGTTGATATGAATTCAGCAGTTAATTTTGAGATTCTTGTTGAAATTCTTTTGACCTTGTTTCCCTTTTGACATTGCCCTGGTTTGCAGAGCTCAGAGCAAGAGATTTTCTTTTCTTCTTACCTGCAGCATAGGCCTATGAAACAGCTGTCCTAGAACTATGACCGCCACAACTCCTGAGACCACAGGAGCATATTCGCCCAGGAATATACATGGACTGAGATGAAAGAACTATTGGGATAACAATACTCAGCGTGGGACTGGAAAAGACAGCATGTAGAAACAGAAAACAGCTGTAAATAGTGTCAAGAGGTGAAATCAAGTGATAAAGCTAAATTCGTGGCTCTTTGCTTGCGTGCTCATTGTATTCAGAACAAAATCAACAAATTAATAGCACATTTCTAGGTTGACGGGCATGATTTGAGAGCTATTACAAAGACATGGTTAAAAGGAGATCAACACTGGAGGTAAATGTGCAGGGCTACGTGACATTCCAAAAAGACAGGCAAGAGGGAAAGTGACTGTAAGCCAAGAAATTAGTATGAGAGCAAGAAACGATCTTGGATCGGAAGATGTAGAATCCAATTTTATTTATTTGTTAATGGGAGGAGGACATCACTAGCTAGGCAGTGTTTATTGTCCATCCCTAATTGCCCAGGGGTCAGTTCAGAGTCAATCATATGGCTGTGGGTCTGCAGTCACATGTAGGCCAGACCATGTAAGGATGGCAGTTTGCTTTCCTAAAGGACATCAGTGAAGCAGGTGGGTTTTTCTGACATTTGGCAATGGATTCATAGTCATCATTATATTCTTCATTCATGATTTTCTTTTATATTCAATTCAAATTCCACCATCTGCTGTGCTGGGTTTTGAACACAGGTCCCCAGAATGTTATCTAAGTCTCTGAATTGACAGTCCAGCAATAATACCACTCGGCCATTTCCTCCCCAATCTTGGAACAAGAAAACCTGTAGCTGACTCCCACATGGGGAAAAAACACTGAACCAGGAGCTTCTTAAACGGGGTGATCGCCTCTCCTTACATTTTAAGATAGCTATGAATAATCAGGACCTTGTGGGAAGCTATTAATTTGGGGGAAGGAGTATTAGGTCGGAGCTGAGCAGTATTAATTGGGAGGAGCTTTTATTGAACAAGTCGACATTTGATACGTGGGAGTTATTTTAAGACCTACTGATCAGCGTTCAGAACTGGCCTATTCCAGGGAAGGAGGAATGACAAGGATGGCAATCTAAGGACATACGGACATAAGAAATAAAGCAGGAGTAGGTCATCTGTCTCTTCCAGCTCGCTCTGTCATTCAATAAGGTCATGGCTGATCTTTTTGTGGACTCAGCTCCACTTACCCTCCCATTCACCACAACCCTCAATTCCTTTTCTGTTCAAAGATCTATCTGTCTTGGCCTTTAAAACATTCAACCAGGAAACCTCAACTGTTTCACTGGGCAGAGAATTCCACAGATTCACAACCCTTTGGATGAAGAAGCTCATCCTCAACTCAGTCTCTTAAATCCGTTCACCCTTATTTTGAGGCTGTGCCCCCCAGTTGTACTTTCACCCATCAGTGGAAACAACTTCCGTGTTTCTTTCCCATCTATTTCTTTCATCATTTTAAAAGTTGCTATTAGAATACCCCTCATTCTGCGAAGTTTCAGTGAGTGCAATCCTAATCTCCTCAATCTCTCCCCATACAGCAACATTTTCAATTCTGGAATCAATCTTGTGAAGCTCCCTTGCACCCCCTCCAGTGCCAGTGCATCCTTTCTCAAGTGAGGAGACTAAAACTGTACAAACTACTCTACATCAAGCCTCACCAGCACCCTATACAACTGGAGCATCCCCTCCCGATTTTTAAACTGCATCACTCGAGCAATAAAGGACACTATTCCATTTGTTGTCTCAATTACCAGCTGCATCTGCAAACTTTTTGTGACTCATACACAAGGCTGCCCAACTCCCTCAGCATAGCAGCATGCTACAATTTTTCACCATTTAAGTAATACTCCATTTTGCCCTAATTGCTACCAAAATGGATAGCCTCACATTTACCATCATTGCACTCATCTGCTAGACCCTTTCCATTCACTTAAACTTTCTGTGTCCTTCTGCAGATTTTCATTATCCTCTTCACACAACACTAAAATGAGTGGTAGAGTAATCTGTGAACTGTAATAGAACATAGAACAACACAGCGCAGAACAGGCCCTTCGGCCCTCGATGTTGCTCCGACCTGTGAACTAATCTAAGCCCAATCCCCTACACTATCCCATCATCAACCATATGCTTATCCAAGGGCTGTTTAAATGCCCCTCATGTGGCTGAGTTAACTACATTGGCAGGCAGGGCATTCCACGCTCTTACCACTCTCAGAGTAAAGAACCTGCCTCTGACATCTGTCTTAAATCCATCACCCCTCAATGTGTAGCTGCGCCCCCTTGTACACGCTGAAGTCATCATCCTCGGAAAAAGACTCTCACTGTCCACCCTATCTAATCCACTGATCATCTTGTATGTCTCTATTAAATCCCCTCTTAGCCTCCTTCTCTCCATTGAGAACAGACCCAAGTCCTTCAGCCTTTCTTCATAAGACCTTCGCTCCAGACCAGGCAATATCCTGGTAAATCTCCTCTGCACCTGTTCCAACGATTCCACATCCTTCCTGTAATGGAGCAACTACGCAATATTCAAAGTGAGGCCGCACTAGCGTTTTGTAGAGTTGCAGCATGACATCACGTCTCCGGAACTCAATCCCTTTACCAATACAACCTAACGCACAATCAGACTTCTGAACAGCACCATCAACCTGGGTGGCAATTTTCAGGAATCTACATGCAATGGACACCAAGATCCCTCCACTCATCCACACTACCAAGAATCTTTCCGTTGACCCGGTGTTCTGCCTTCCTATTCTTCCTCCCAAAGTGAATCACCTCACATTTATCCGTATTAATCTCCATTTGCCACCTTTCGGCCCAATTCTGCAGTTTATCCAAGACTCCCTGCAACCTGCAACATTCTTCCACAATGTCCACCACTCCACCGACTTTAGTGTCATCTGCAAACTTACTAACCCGTCCACCAATGCCTGCGTCCAAGTCATTTATACAAATGACAAGCAGCAGTGGTCTCAAAACAGATCCTTGAGACACACCACTAGTAACCGGACTCCAGGCTGAATATTTTCCATCAACCACCACTCGTTGCCTTCTTACCGAAAGCCAGTTTCTAATCCAAATGGCTAAATCTCCCTCAATCCCGTGCCTCTGTATTTTCTCTAATAGCCTACCATGGGGAAACATATCAAAGGCTTTACTGAAGTCCATGTACACCACGCCAACTGCCTGACCCTCATCCACATGCTTGGTCACCTTCTCGAAAAGCTCAGTGAAGTTTGTGAGACACAACCTGCCCTTGATGTATCCATGTTGACTATCTCCAATCAAATTGTTGCTTGCTAGATGGTTAAAAATCCTATCTCTTATAATCCTTTCCAAAATTTTTCCTACAACACACGCAAGGCTCACAGGGCTATAATTGCCTGGCTCATTCCTACTGCCCCTCTTGAACAAGAGCACAACATTTGCAATCCTCCAGTCCTGTGGTACTAAACCTGTAGACAATGAGGACTCAAAGATCAAGGCCAAAGGCTCCACCACCTCCTCCCTAGCTTCCCAGACAATCCTCGGAAAAATCCCATCAGGCCCAGGGGTTTTATCGACCTTCACACGTTGTCAAATTGCTAACACTTCGTCCTTGCTAACCTTAACCCTTTCAATTCTAGTAGCCCGTAACTCAGTCACCTCCTCTACAATATTCTCCTGCCCCTCAGTGAAAACAGATGAGAAATATTCATTTAGCACTTCTCCAATCTCCACAGCGTCCACACACAACTTCCCACTTCTGTCTTTGACTGGCCCTATGCCTACCCCAGTCATCCTCTTATTCCTCACATACCGATAGAAAGCTTTAGGGTTCTCCTTCATTTACCTGCCGATGTCTGTACCCTCCTTGCTCTTCTTAACTCTCTCTTTAAATCCTTCCTAGCTAATCTGTAGCTCTCCATCACCTCATCTGAACCATCTGGTCTCATCGTCACATCAGCCTCCCTCTTCTGCTGAACAAGAGATACAATTTTTTTAGTAAACCACGGTTCCCTTAGCTGATCGCTTCCTCCCTGCCTGACAGGGACGTACCTATCAAGGACATGCAATATCTGTTCCTTAAACCAGCTCCACAATTCAATTGTCCCCATCCCCTGCATTTTGCTAACCCTTTCTATGCCTCCTAAGTCTTGCCTAATCTCACATGGGAGGAATGGAGAAGCAGATTGTGAAGGGGACTATCAGAGATTACAGCAGAACATAGATAGACTGGAGAGCGGGGCAGATAAATGGCAGATGGAGTTCAATCCAGGCAAATGCGAGGTGATGCATTTTGGAAGATCAAATTCAAGGGCGAACTATACAGGAAATGGAGAAGTCTTGGGGAAAATTGATGAACAGAGAGATCTGGGTGTTCAGGTCCATTGTTCCCTGAAGGTGGCAATGCAGGTCAATAGGGTGGTCAAGGCGGCACATGGCATGCTTTCCTTCATTGGACGGGGTATTGAGTACAAGAGTTGGCAGGTCATGTTGCAGTTGTATAGGACTTTGGTTTGGCCACATTTAGAGAACTGTGTCCATTACCAAAAGGACGTGGACGCTTTGGACAGGGGAGAGAGGAAGTTCACCAGGATGTTGCCTGGTATGGAGGGTGCTAGCTATGAAGAGAGGTTGAGTACATTAGGATTATTTTCATGAGAAAGATGGAGGTTGGGGGGGACCTGATTGAGGTCGACAAAGTCATGAGGGTATAGACAGGGTGAACAGCAAAAAGCTTTCTCCCCCCAGAGTGGGGGACTCAATTACGAGGGGTCATGAGTTCAAAGTGAGAGTAGGAAAGTTTAAGGGAGATATGCGTGGAAAGTTCTTTACACAGAGGTTGGTGGGCGCCTGGAACACGTTGCCAGCGGAGGTGGGAGACTCGGACACGTTAGCATCTTTTAAGATATATTTGGACAGGTACATGGATGGGCAGGGAGCAAATGGACACAGACCGTGAGAAAATAGGTGACAGGTGAGACAGAGGATCTTGATCGGCGCAGGCTTGGAGGGCTGAAGGGCCTGTTCCTGTGCTGTAATTTTCTTTGTTGTTTTGACTGACTAGACTGATCGAGGGAGGGAGGAATGGATGGCTGGAGGGAGGGAGCGAGGACTGATTGGAGGAAGGAATGGATGAATGGAGGGAGCCGGAGTGGTGGGGGTGGGGGGCGGGGAGGGACCAGGAGGTGGTCGGGGTGGGGGAGGGACCAGGGGACCAGGAGGGGGGGGGGGGAGGAGGAGGAGGAGGGCAGGGAAGGAGCAGGACGGTGGTGGGGGGGAAGGAGCAGGACGGTGGTGGGGGGGAAGGAGCAGGACGGTGGTGGGGGGGAAGGAGCAGGACGGTGGTGGGGGGGAAGGAGCAGGACGGTGGTGGGGGGGGAGGAGCAGGACGGTGGTGGGGGGGAAGGAGCAGGACGGTGGTGGGGGGGAAGGAGCAGGACGGTGGTGGGGGGGAAGGAGCAGGACGGTGGTGGGGGGGAAGGAGCAGGACGGTGGTGGGGGGGGAAGGAGCAGGACGGTGGTGGGGGGGAAAGGAGCAAAGGAGATGAACACAGCAGACAGGCTGACATCAGCTTCCCTGCGTCCCTGATGCTGCTTGTCCTGCTGTGTTCATCCACATCAACACCTTGTTACCCCCCATTCTCCTTTGTTTGTGTTTTCTTGCTCTTCCTCCCTCCCTCTGATTCTCTCCCCCTCTCTCACCTCTGCTGGCTCTAATTTCACTCCCTTGTCATGTTCCCTTGTTTCCCTCTTTCTGTCCCTTCTCTCTCTCCCCCCACAAACTCACTCTGGCTTTATTCACAGGGGAAGAGAGTACAAGAGGAAAGGAAACCAAAGCACGCAGCGCCTTCGGCTGTGAGAGAAATGAAGAACTGCCGGAGATTTTCCAAACCATGACACATGGGTTGCCCCACTCTCACTCTCTCGACAGTCTCTCTGACTGCCCCATCAAACCCCACACCCATTCCCGTCCCATGGTGTCTCTCCACAAACCCACCTCCGGGTGGAAATGCAAACACAAGTTGCTGGAAATGCTCAGCATCTGTGAAGAAAAAGTCCCGAGGTAGCGTTTTGGGTGCGATGACCCTTTCCCTCAGAGCTCCGGCTAGAAATGCTCCAGCCTCTGAGACAGGGTCCCCTTGAGGTCGGAGAGCTGCGCCTCCATCTCGGCTGTTCGCTTGGCGCAGGGCATCAGGAGCTCCCCTCAGCCCCAGGAAGGGCTATGTTCACCCCCCCTACTACCACCCCCCCCCCCCAAAACCTGATACTGACAGTGGTGGTGTCCTTCCCTCATCCCAGGGAGCCCTTCCTGCCTTCTCACCTTGTCGTCGGAGTACTATTCGGCTAAGGAGGGCTGTGCAATAAAGATCCTACTTCCCACAGCGGCAGGGGAAGGGAGCATCCCTTCGCTCCGAAAACACCCCCTTCCGTCCAATCTTGTGGCAATGGCTGTTCGGCTGCAGAAAGCGGCGCTGCCCGTGACCCCAAACCTCCCTACAACCTCCCCTCTCCTAACCCAACCCCCACCACGACCCTTTTGCAGTAGCTGTAGGCCACTCAGTCACTGGGCTGTACAATAGTGACTCTCCCCATGTCCACTCACTTCCAGGGCGGCTATCCTCCAACCCCCACCCAATCCCATCCGCCTCCTTCCCTTTACCTTGTAGTACGAGAGCTGTAGGCTGTTCGGCTACGGAAACCCGCGCAAAGCTGGATAATAGACACCCTCCCAATGTCCCGAGCCATTCCCTCACCCGGGGAGGGGGGGGAATTCTCACCCCCAAAACATACATTCCCAACCCCTCGCTTTGGGATAGGAGCGGCGCAGGATGTGAAACAGGGACCGTGCTCATGACCCCAATCCTCCCTTCACCCCAAACCACCACCCCCAGCTTACCTTGCAGTAGGAGATAGTTGTAGACTGCTCAGCTACGGAAGGCATCGCAGACCCGCGGTCGGGTGCTCGGGCAGCGCGGGCTCGGTGCCAGGCAGCTGTTCAGGCAGGTGGCTGTGCCCAGGAGCCGGGCAAAGAGGCCTTCTCCCACCTCGGATCCCCGCTCCCGGCACAAGCAGCGCAGGGCCGAGCCACTGAGCAGCGAGCGCTCCAGCAGCCTGGATGCCTGCTCCCAGCCCGGTGGTCATGCTGGAGGCTGCTGGAGAACAGGAGGTTGTAGGGGTCCAGGAGCGTGGTGCGATGATCCCCGCTGCCGAACAGCTGGGTCCTCAGAACCCTCCCGGGAAAAGGGTTCCAGACAGCGGACTCGTCGCCGAGGGAGTGGGGGGAAAGGCGTGAGTAGGAACAGGAGAGGAAGGGGATTGACTGAGAGGGAGAAAGAGACAGACTCGGTGTGTGTGTGAGAGAGAGGGGATTAGAAATGCAGTCTGATTGCGGATGGGTTGGGTTTAAACAGAGATTTTTAAACTTTGTTCAAAAAAAAACTCAACGCTTCCTCCTCAGCGGGTGGAGAGGCTCGGATAGAGAGGAAGAGAGACTGGGAAGGGCGGGGGAGAGGGAGAGAGACTGAGAGACAGGGGAGAGAGAACAGCAGAAGCACAAACACAGGGAGGCAGAGACAGAGAGGGGCGCGCGCACACACAGAGAGACCAGAGAAGTGCACAGCGAGGTGGCAGAGACAAGACGACAGAGAGAGACAGAGACATAGAGTGAGGCACACACAGAGAGATGGAGAGACAGAGATTGTGTGTGTGGCGGGGGGTGGGTTTGGAGAAAATGGGAGAGAGAGAGACAGAGTCGTCGAGTTGTACAGCAGGGAAACAGACCCTTCAGTCCAACTCCTCCAGGCCGACCAGATACCGTAACTGACTAGTTCTGTTTGCCAGCCTGGAGCCCATATCCCTCCAGCCCCTTCCTATTCATGTGTCCCTGCAGGTGACTTCTAAATACTGTGAGTATAACAGCCTCTGTCACTCCTCTGGCAGTTCATGCCACACACAGACTACACTCGGGAGAACACGTTGGCGCCAAATCCCCTCCCATCCGCTGAGAAAAGGAACCGGAAATGACATCACCAACCCGCGGAAACCGGAACACTTAAAGAGAAGGCGGGACCTAACTCCAGCGCTTCCCCGGATGCTCCCTGAAAATTTGACCCGGAACGGAGTTGAAACGTCTGCAAACTAACCTTCCAGCTCAGTGAGCAATCTTACACCCAGAACCTCAACCCTGAGCTACAAATCTTCTCAAAACTCGATAATGCTTTGCCACTTGATTAACAGATGCATCTTTTTTTTTAAAAAAATAAACTTTTTTTGCTGGATGTGTGACTGACTGACCAGTGTTTATTGTCCTTCCTTAACTGAGCCTTGGGAGCTCTGCAGACCAATGCTATCAACGTGGATTTCACAAGCTCCAAAATCTCCCCTCCCACCACTGCATTCCAAAACCAGCCCAGCTCGTCCCCTCATCTGTTCTTCCTCTGACCGATCCCCTCCTCCCAGCTCAAGCCAAACCCCCATTCCCGACCTCCAAACCTCTTCCCACCCGCTCGAGCTGTCCGTCCTCCCCACACTGACCTATCCCCTCCCTACCTCCACACCCACACTCACCTCTACTGGCTTCATGTCCGCCCCTTTTACTTAAGACCAGAAGACATCGGAGTGGAAGTAGGGCCATTCGGCCCATCAAGTCCACTCCGCCATTTAAATCATGGCTCAGGGGCATTTCAGCTCCACTTCCCTGAACTCTCCCCGTTGCCCTTGATTCCTCGTGAGATCAAGAATTAGTCGATCTCTGCCTGGAAGGCATCCAACGTCCTGGCCTTTTTATTCACTCATCAGTACCTAAGGCACTGGCTAATAGTCAGCAGGTCAGTTCTGAGGCAGCGTCTCTTTGTCAGAGTGTCAGCACCAAGGCAGACCCTCATGTAATGGTGTCAGAAATAAAAGACAAATCTTCTCAAAACTCATTAAAAGGCCAGTCAAAGGATATAAACTGAGGCATTTCAGAGCCATCAGAAGGTCGAAACTGAGGCTTTTCAGATCAGTTTGAGGGTGCCTCATTTTAATGTGGTCAGACTTGAGCAAGTGCTTCATTGTCAGAGGCTCAGAAGCAAGTGAGTGCCTCGTTATCAGACACTGTCCTAAAGATGGCCCTGTTGTTAGTGGCTGTGTTGTAAGGCAATACCTCATTGCTGCAGGATCAGCCTTGAGAGTGTGCCAGTATGGAAGGAGTGCCTAAAAACTGAGGGAGTGCTACACAATTAGAGATTCAGCGCTGAGTAAGTGCTTCATTGTCACAGAGTTAGTTCTGAGGCAGGGTCACATTGCCTGAGGGTCAATTCTGAGGGTGTATTAGGAGCAGACAGTAAATACTGAGTCAGTACCTTAGTGCATTGGGTTCAGAGTTGATGGAGTACAAGATGATTAGAAGTTCAGTCCTGAAGTATTGCAGCTCTGTCAGAGGGTCAGAACTGAGGGGGCAGTGCTTTACTGTCAGCGGATCAGTTCTGAGGCATTACCTCATTGCTGGAGGGTCAGATCTGAACGAGTGTCACATTGTCAGGAGGCCAGTCCTGAATAAGTGACTTTTTGTCAGAAGGTCAATACTCAGTCAGTGGCTCATTTTGAGCAGATCAGAATTGAGGGTTTGCCATACTTGTAGAGATTCAGTCTGGAGATATTACTGCTACACGCCTGAATTGAGGGAGTGCTGCAAGATTAGAGGGTGAAATTAAACCCGAAAACAGTGACCCCTTTCAGTAACCTGTAAAACACAGGGATCACTGTAAATAATCCCTTAGAGGTATTAGAAATCCTTCAGAGGGTGAAGATAGATAAGTCCCCTGGGCCGGATCGGATTTATCCTCGGATCCTCTGGGAAGCCAGGGAGATTGCCGAGCCTTTGGCATTGATCTTTAACTCGTCATTGTCTACAGGAATAGTGCCAGATGACTGGAGGATAGCAAATGTGGTTCCCCTGTTCAAGAAGGGGAGTAGGGATAACCCTGGTAATTATAGACCAGTGAGCCTTACCTTAGTTGTTGGTAAAGTGTTGGAAAAGGTTATAAGGGATAGGATTTATAATAGGATTTATAATTTATAAAGAATAAATTGATTAGGAATAGTCAGCACAGTTTTGTGAAGGGAAGATCGTGCCTCACCATCCTTATTGAGTTATTTGAGAAGGTGACCAAACAGGTAGATGAGAGTAAACCGGTTGATGTGGTGTATATGGATTTCAGCAAGGCGTTCGATAAGGTTCCCCACAATAGGCTATTGTACAAAATGCGGAGGAATGGGATTGTGGGAGATGTAGCAGTTTGGATCGGAAATTGGCTTGCAGAAAGCAGACAGAGGGTGATAGTTGATGGGAAATGTTCATCCTGGAGACCAGTTACTAGTGGTGTACTGCAAGGGTCGGTGTTGGGTCTACTGCTGTTTGTCATTTTTATAAATGACCTGGATGAGGGCGTAGAAGGATGGGTTAGTAAATTTGCAGATGACACTAAGGTCGGTGGAGTTGTGGATAGTGACGAAGGATGCTGTAGGTTGCAGGGAGACATAGATAAGCTGCAGAGCTGGGCTGAGAGGTGGCAAATGGAGCTTAATGCAGACAAGTGTGAGGTGATGCACTTTGGTAGGAGTAACCAGAAGGCAAAGTACAGGGCTAATGGTAAGATTCTCAGCAGTGTAGATGAGCAGAGAGATCTCTGTGTCCATGTACACAGATCCTTGAAAGTTGCCACCCAGGTTGACAGGGCTGTTAAGAAGGCATACAGTGTTTTAGCTTTTATTAATAGAGGATTGAGTTCCGGAACCAAGAGGTTATGGTGAAACTGAACAAAACGCTGGTGCGGCCGCACTTGGAGCATTGTGTACAGTTCTGGTCACCGCATTATAGGAAGGATGTGGAAGCTTTGGAAAGGATGCAGAGGAGATTTACTAGGATGTTGCCTGGTATGGAGGGAAGGTCTTACGAGGAAAGGCTGAGGGAATTGAGGCTGTTTTCATTAGAGAGAAGAAGGTTGAGAGGTGACTTAATTGAAACAGATAAAATAATCAGAGGGTTAGATAGAGTGGATAGGGAGAGCCTTTTTCCTAGGATGTTGACGGCGAGCACGCTTTAAATTGAGGGGTGAAAGATATAGGACAGATGTCAGATGTAGTTTCTTCACTCAGAGTAGTAAGGGAATGGAATGCTTTGCCTGCAACGGTAGTAGATTCACCAACTTTAGGTACATTTAAGTCGTCATTGGATAAGCATATGGGTGTACATGGATAGCGTAGGTTAGATGGGCTTGAGATTGGTATGACGGGTCGGCACAACGTCGAGGGCCAAAGGGCCTGTACTGTGCTGTAATGTTCTATGTTCTACGTTCTAAAACACAGAGCCCTTTGTAGGAGTGCGTCAGTGTAATGTTTTCAGAATTGAGGGAGTGCCACATGATTACAGATTCACTGCTGATGGAGTAGCTCATTGTCACTGGATCAGTTCTGAGGCAGGGCTGCTTTGCTGGAGGGTCACTTCTGAGTGAGTGTATTAATATCAGTACCACGTTGTAGGGTCTGTACTTTTTCAGGAACGCAGTTACAATAATCTTTAATTATAAACTAAGCTGAAATACTATTTGACCTGTTAAGGTTACAATACTTCCCGAGTCGCCTATAGAATACGCAGTTGCTCTCCCTCTGTCTCTGGGTGAGCAAAGCTAGTTTCTTTCAGACTACTCTCAGAAATAAACCCAGCCCTAACCCTAATCCGAGCCTCAGCCCCAACCCTGACTCTAACCCCAGCCTCAGCCCTAAACCCAACCAAATACTCGCCACAGGCCGAACTCTAACCTCAGGCCGTAACCCTAGCCTCAGCCTAAACCTTCCCTACCCTCATCCCTAATGCTGACCCTCAGACCGAACATCTCGTCTCAGCCCTAAAGTGAGCCTCAGCCCTACTACTAGCGATAGCCTCAGCTCTAAAATGAGCCATGACACACAGTCCCAATTAACACTGAGTCTCAACCCTAACCCTCGCCTCAGCCCTAACCTAACCCCCAATACATGCCTGTCAGAGAGTCAGTACTGAGGAAATGCCTTAGTATCAGAGATTCAGTCCTGAGAATGCGCTTCATTTTCGGAGTGACCATCTGAAACAGTCTCATTGTAATGGGGCCAGAATTGATGGAATGCTACATGGAATGGTAACAGATTGTAGGACTGTCAGTGGGTCAGATCTGAGGTAGTGTATCAATGGTGGATGTTCAGTCTTGAGGGAGTTCAGAGGGTCAACAAAGAGGGAATGTCTCAGTGCAATGGTGACAGAACTGAGAGAGGGCCACAAGATTAGAGATTTCCCACATGATTAGAGATGGTAGGAAGTGCCTCATTGTCAGCAGGCCCGTACTGTGGCAGGTCACCATTGCTGGAGAGTCAGTTCTGAGGCAGTGCGTCTTTGGCAGAGGGTCTGTACTGAAGCAGTGCCTCATTATCAAGAGGGTTGGGTGTGAGGCAGGTTTGGTGGAAGGTCAGCCCTAAGCGAGTGCCTCTTTGTCAGAGTGTCAATACTGAGGTAGTGACTCATTGTAAGGAGTTCAGAATTGAGGGACTGCCACATGATGAGCGGGTCAAAACAGAGGTAGTGTGCTGACAGACAGTCCTAAGGGAGTGCCATTGTTAGAAAGTCAGTTCTGAGAAACTGCCTCCGTGTAATGGCATCAGCATTGAAGGTAACCACATAATGAGCCGATAAAAACTAAGGTATTGCAGTAGCATCAGAGGGCCAGATCTGTAGGAGTGCATTATTTTCAGAGGTGAATACTGAGGTACAACCTCAGTGTAAGGGGGTCAAAATTAAGGGAGTGCCACACAATTACAGGGCAGTACGGAAGTATTACAGCACTGTGTGCGGCTCAGAATCGATGGAGTGCATCATTGTGAGACAGCCACAAGTGAGGCAGTGCCTCATTGTAATGGATCAGAATAGGGTCAGTACTGAGAGTCAGTACAGAGGTCGTGCAGAACTGTGGAGGTGTCAGAACTGAGGGAGAGCACCATTGTCATCTGGTCAAAAGTGCCCCATTGTAGGTAGATCAGAACTGAGGGAGTGCTGCACAATAAGAGGGTCAGTATAGAGGAAGTGACTCTTTGTCAGTGTTAGTACTGAAGTATGACCTCATCTTGTGGGGATCAGGCTTCAGAGAATGCATTGTTGTCAGAGGGTTGGCGCTGCAGCAGGGCTATGTTATAATGGGATCAGATTTGAAGGCGTGCCACCCATTTTAGAAGGTCAGTATGGAGGTAATCTAGCACTGTCAGAGGGTAAGTCCTGATGGAGTGCCTCATTGTTAGTGGGTCAGTTCTCAGGCGCCTCTTTGGCAGAGACTCAGTACTGAGGCAGTGCCTTATTGTAATGGGATCAGAATTCAAGGAGTGCCACAGCCTCACTGAGGTACTCTACCTCTATCAGGGGGTCAGCACTGAGGGAGTGGCTTATTGTCAGAGGGTCTGTTTGAGCCAGTGCCTACTTGGCAGAGTGTCAGCAATTAGGGAGTTTACCATTTCAGAGGGTCAGAACTGAGAGAGTGCATTTGTAGCAGAGTGTCAATACTCAGCCTTTTCCGCCCAAGTCCAACACCAGCACCTCCGCATCATCTGCCCACCCTGAGGACTGACACTCCACCAATGAGCTACTGCCTCACACTGGACTAATGAACAATGAGGCACTCCACCACTACAGACCCCCTGACAAAGATGCAGTGCCTCAGTACTGACTGTCAGACAATGAAGGCTCTCTGTCAGTACTGACCCCCTCACAAGGAGACACTGCCTCAGATCATGACCCTCGGACAATAATGCACACCCACAGTTCAGATTCTATGATGCTGTTGCAGTACCTCAGTACTGAGTCTCTGTTAGTGTGGCACTCCTTCAATTCTGACCCTTCTATAATGAGACACTGCCTCAGTGTTGACAGTCTGACAATAGTTCACGACCACTGTTCTGATGCTCTGACAGTGCTGCTTTACCTCAGTACTCACTATTTAACAATGAGGGTTAGCATGAGAGAGAGGCGAGGGTTTGGGTCGGACTGAGGCGAGGGGTTAGGACTGAGGCTAGGGGTTCGGTGTGAGGACTGGGCTAGGTTTTGGATGAGGTAGAGTTAGGGTTAGGGAAGATGCTTGGGTTAGGGTTACTGTTGGGGTTAGGGCTAGGGCTAGTGCTGAGGCGGAGGGTAGGGTTCGGGTTAGGTTTCGGATTAAGGCTGAGGTTAAGCTTCGGGCTGAGGCTATGGTTAGGGTTAGAGCTCAGACCTCATTTAGGTTTGAGGCTGAGGTTTATGTTTAGGTTTAGGGTTAGTTTTAGGCCTGAGGCTAGGCTTAGGCCTGAAGCCACGGTTAGGTTTGGGTTTAGACTGATTAGACCCATTCTGATCCCATTACAATGAGTACTGCCGCAGAACTGACTCTCTATCAATGAAGAAAATGAGATGCTGTTAGCTTGTCCAGGCAGGTATTGAAGCACTGTCAGAAGTTAGGGACTGCTACAGAGCAGTATCATCAGAGAGTCAATACTGAGGTAGTGCCTCATTACAAGAGGGTCAGACTGAGGAAGTGCTTTACATTTATAGAGTCTGTATTGAGGTAATGCAGCACTGCCATAGGGTCAGAACTGTTGGGGTGCGTTATTGTGAGAGGGCCAATACTGAAGCTGAAGGGGTTAGACATGTGGGAGTGCAACAAGATTGAAGCACTGTGAGAATGTCAGACTGAGAGAGTGCCTCATTGTCAGATAGTACTGGTAGAAGCCACACTAAAGACCAACAGCATCAACAAAAAAACAGAACAAACGATAAGACAGACAGTCATCCCGACACTAACCAGAAGGAGCGAACTCAACATCCTCAACAAATTGGAAAGACAGGTCCTGGAAGGACTGCAGAAGGACAAGAACATCACAATACTAGCTGCAGACAAAGGGCACATGTCAGTGATACTGAATAAAAGAGACTACATCTCCAAGGCAGAGGCACTGCTCGCCGACAAAGACACATACCGGCCAGAGAGTTATTTCTGAGGGACTGCTGCATTGTCAATGTTTGACACTGAGGGAGCATCACACAATCAGAGGTCCAATATTAAGGAAATAGTGCACCGTTGGAGAGTTGATTTAAAGGGAGTGGTGCACTATCAGAGGGTTAATGACGCGGCAGTGCTGAAATATCGCAGAATCAGACCTGAGAGAGTGCTGCACGTTCAGAGAGTTAGTACTGAGGGAGTGCTATAATGTCAGAGGATTGATATCAAGGGGCACCGCCGAAGGATCAGTAGCGCAGTACTGTCCGAAGGCCAATATTGAGAGAGTTGTGCTGTGTCAGTGGGTCAATATTACAGGATTGCTACACTATGAGTGTATCAATGTCAGACGGTCAGTACTGAGGGAGGGCGACACTGTTGGAGGGACAATATTGAGTGTGTGCGACACTCAGAGGATCACTTTGTTGGAGTTCTGTACTGTAAGGGAGTACCACGTTGGTAGCCCATTCATATTAAGGGAGTGCTGCACTGTCAGAGCGTTAAGGATGAGGGAGAGCTTCTCTTTGTGGGGGTGAGTATGAAAGAGAACTGCCTGTTAGGGGATCAATATTAATGTTGTAGAGTCAGTACAGAGGGAGTGCTGCACTGCCGAGGGTCAATAAGATGCATGTGGCTCCGCTTATAAAGGAGTCAATGATGACAGAATGCTGCACTGCCAGAAGATCAGGAATGAGGGAAAACTGCATTGTCAGAGTGTCTTCATCAAGGAAGTGCCACTCTGTCGGAAGACCAATTTTTAGGAGTGCTGCACTGTCAGAGGGTCACTACTGAGGGAGTATTGCACTGTCAGAACAATCAGCCATGTGGAGTGCTGCACTGTCAGAGTGTCAATATTAAGAGTATGCTACACTGTTAGACAGTCAATGATGTGGTAGTGATGCACTGTGCGACATTCCCTCAATTCTTATCCCATTACAATGAGGCACCGCATTAGTATGACCCTCTGACAAAGTCGCGCAGCCTCAGAATGGACCCATTGATAATGAATCTTTCCCTGTGTACTGACCCTCAGAGTGCTGCTCTACCACAGCACTGACACTCTAATCCTGTAGTACTGTCTCAGTTCTGAACCCTTGACAAGGAGGTACCAGCTCAATATTGACCCTCGATTTGACTCAGCAATTTTAAGGCATTTAAATGGTCAATGGATAAACGTCTGGATGTAACGGAATAGTGTACATTCAATGGGCTTCAGATTGGTTTCACAGGTCGGCGGAACATCGAGGGCCAAAGGTCCTGTACTGCACTGTAATGTTCTATGTTCTATTACAATTATGTACACCCACAGATCTGACACTCTGACAGTGCTGCAAAATCTCAGTCCTGACCCTCTGATCGTGAGGCCCTTCCTCAGTTCTGACCCTGTTACATTGACAGTGTAGATCTTCCTCCTTGTTGACCCTGTCACAGTGCAGAATTCACTGACACTGACCCACTCCCAGTCTGGCATACCTTTAATACTGAACGTCTGATAGTACTGCGGGGAGCTAACTCTGACAGTACAGCATTTTCTCAGTATTGACCCTCTGACAGTATTTAAGGGAGTGCTGCACCGTCAGAGGGTCACTGATGAGAGAGTGCTGCTCTGTGAGAAGGCCTGTACTGAAAGAGAGCAGCCCTGTTAGAGTGTCTACATTAAGGGAGTGCTTCACCGTGAGAGGGTCAATATTTCAGAAATCTCCAGTATCAGAGGGTCACTTTGAAGGGAGCACATCTCTGTGAAATTATCTTGTTGAAGACTCAGTACTAAAGCAGTGCTAATCAGTCTGAGGGTTCATACAAAGGGAGTGATGCGTGATGAGAGGGTCAGGGTGTGCTGCAGTGAGGGGGTGGGGTTAGCACTGAGGGAGTGCTGCAGTGAGGGAGCGCTGCACTGAGGGATCTGCATTGAGAGGGTGCTGCACTGAAAGAGAGCCAATGTTAAGGAATTACTGCACTGTCAGAGCATCAATAATAAGGGTGTGCTACACTCTCTGAGAGTCATTGTTGAGGAAGTGCTGCATTGTTGGAGAGTCAGTACTGAGAGACAGCTGTATGGTCAGTTGGAATATAATGGGCCTGCTGCACTGTTGGAGGGTTGATATTAAATAGGTGCTGCACTGTTAGATAGTCAATATTAAGGAAATGTTGCCCTGCCAGAGAGTCACTGCTGGGGAGAACTACGCTGTCAGAGATCAGTATTAAAGGTGTGCAGCGCTGTATGGAGTCACTGTCAGTGTGTTGATAATGAGAGACTGCTGCATTGTCAGAAAGCCAATATTAATGTCAGAAGGTCAAAATTAAGGGTGTGCTGCTCAGTCAGAGCATCAATAATAAAGGGTGTTATGCTGTAGGAGGGTCAATAATGAAGAAATTCTGTAATGTCAGAGGGTTAATATTAAGGGAGTGCTACAGTTTCAGAAAGTTAATGTTGATGGGGGGGGTGGGTAGCATAAAGTCGTGATGGGAAAGTGGTAAGTCATGCTACGCTACTGAAGGGTCAGCACTGAGAGAAAGCCACCCTCTCAGAGGGTCATTATTAAGGGAGAGCTTCACTGTCAGGAGGTCAATCTTCAGAAAGTGCTCCAGCATTGAGGATCAATATTAAGTGACTGCTATACTGTCAGAGGGTCAATGATGAGCACGTGCTGAAGTGTTGCAGAGTAAGTACTGAGGGAGTGCTGCATTGTCAGTGTCATCAATGAGTGAGCTCCACACTGTTGGAAGGCCAATTTTTAGCGAGTGTTGCACTGTCAGAGGGTCACTACTGAGGGAGTGCTGCACTGTCAGAACAGTCAGTCATGACAGAGTACTGCACTGTCAGAGGGTCAATGATGGGAGAGTGCTGCCCTGTGGAAAAGCCTGTACTGAAAGGGAGCTGCCCTGTCAGAGGGTCTATATTAAGGGCGTGCTGCACTGTGAGAGGGTCAATATTAAGTAAATGCTCCAGTCTCAGAGGGTCTCTCTGAAATTATCTTGTTGGAGTCCTGCACCATCCGAGGGTTCGTACAAAGGCAGTGATAATCAGGGAGTGCTGAAGTGAGGCCGGAGGGGGGTGGTCAGCAAAATGGAGTCAATACTGAGGGGATGCTGCAGAGAGTGGGGTCAGCACTGAGGGAGTCCTGCACTGAGTGGGGTAGGAGTGAGGTGGTCAGTACTGAGTGGGGTCAATAGTGAGGGAGTGCTGCAGTGAGGGAGTGCTACAGTGAGGGAGTGCTGCTCTCAGGGTGGTCAGCACTGACATGGAGCTGCTCTCAGGGTGGTCAGCACTGACATGGTGCTGCTCTCAGGGTGGTCAGCACTGACATGGTGCTGCTCTTAGGGGAGTCAGCACTGACATGGAGCTGCTCTCAGGGGGGTCAGCACTGACATGATGCTGCTCTCAGGGGGGTCAGCACTGACATGGTACTGCTCAGCGCTGGGGGAGTACTGCACTGTGGGGGGGGTCAGCAATGAAGAGGTTCAGCACTGAGGAGAGGTCATCAGTGAGGGGTGTCAGCACTGAGCGAGTGCTGCACTCAGGGAGTGCAGCATGGAGTGAGCACTGCACTGAGGGGGTGCTGCACTTAGTGGGGTTACGACGGAGTGCGGTCAGTCTGGAGGTGTGGTCAGCACTGAAGGAGTGGGTCTGCACTGGAGGGTGGGTCTGCACTGAGGAGGGATCAGCACTGAGGGAGTGCTGCACAGAGGGAAGTCAAACATCCTTCTGTGCTGACCCCAACTCAGTGCAGCACTCCTTCAGTGCTAATGCTCCTCAGTGCAGCATTCCCTGAGTGCTGAGACCCTGCTGTCAGCGCTGAGTCCCTCAGTGCTGAACCCTCCTCAGCGCAGCACCCCCCTCAGCATCACACCCTCCTCACGCAGCACCCCCATCAATGCAGCACCCTTGTGCTGAGGGAGTGCTCGAGTCAGTGGGGTTCAGTAATGACGGACTCAGCACTGACAGTTGGGTCTCAGCACTCAGGGAATGTTGCGCTGAGGGGTATCAGCACTGAAGGGATGCTGCACAGAGTGGGGTCAGCGCTGATGTGTGAACTGCACGGAGGTGTTGGTCAACACTGAGAGGATTCCGCAGAAAGGGTGCTGCACTGAGGGGATGCTGCTCTTGGGGGCGGCGGGGGGATTGGAGTCAGCACTGTGGGGGTGGTCGACAGTGAGGGAGGGTCAGCATTGAGGAGGATCAGCACTGAGGTGGGGACAACACTGAGGGGTGGTGGTCATCACAATGCGGGAGGGCTGAGCACTAAGGGAATACTGCACTGAGTGTGGTCAGAACTGGGGCCATGCTGCACAGATGGGGCTTAGTATTCAGTGGTGGGTCAGCACTGAGGGAGTGCTGCGCTGTTGTGGGTCAGCTTTGGGGAGGTCAGCATTTAGAGGGGTCAGCATTGAGTGGGGCTCAGCTCTGAGGGATGGTCAGACGGGGGGAGAACTGCACTGCGGGAGTGCTGCACCGAGAGGGGCAATTTTCAGGGAGCACTGCACTGTCAGAGCATCAATAATAAGGGTCTGCTATGCTCTCATTGGGTCAATAATGAAGGAATTCTGCATTATCAGAGTGTTAAACTTAAAGGAATGCTACAATTTCAGAAAGTTGATGTTGATTGTAGGGGGTGGTAGCATAAAATGGCGATGGGAAAGTGGTAAGTCATGCGACATGATTGAAGGGTCAGCACTGAGAGAAAGCGACCCTCTCAGAGGGTCAATATTAAGGGAGAGCTTCACTGTCAGGAGGTCAATCTTCAGAGAGTGCTCCAGGACTGAGGCTCAATATTAAGTGACTGTAATACTGTCAGAGGGTCAATGATGAGCACGTGCTGAAGTGTTGCAGAGTAAGTACTGAGGGAGTGCTGCATTGTCAGTGTCATCAAAATGAGTGAGCTCCACACTGTCGGAAGGCCATTTTTTAGGGAGTGTTGCGTTGTCAGAGGGTCACTACTGAGGGAGAACTGCACTGTCAGAACAGTGAGTCATCACAGAGCACTGCACTGTCAGAGGGTCAATATTAATGGTATGCTACACAGAGTTGGGTTAGCAATGAGGGAGTGCTACACTGAGGGGAGTCAGTATGAAGGGAAACTGCCCTCTGAGAGGGTCAACAGTAAGAGTGTGCCAGCGGGTCAGTGCTGGGGAGTTACAGCACTGAGAGACGGTCAGCACACCCTCAGTCCTGACTGTCTGACAGTTTAGCCACTCCCAGAGATTCGGTACTCCCTCATAACTAACTGCCTGGCAACAAAGTACAAACTCAGAACTGACCCTCTGGCCATTATGCCCTCTCTCTCTGTTTTGACATTTTAAACATGAGGGTCTTCCCTTAATCATGGGGATTTTCAGCACTTCCTCAGTACTCCTGGCCCCCTGACAGTGTTGCACTACCTCAAACCAACCATATTAAAATGAGGCATCATCTCAATTTGATCTTTTGACAATGATGCACTCCCTCAGCACTGACCCTCTAACAATAAGGCACTCCATCAGGAGTGACCCTCTGCTGATAGTGCTGCAGGACCTCAGTACTGATCCTCCGATTGTGCGATTCCCTCAATTCTTATCCCATTATGATGAGGCACTGCATTAGTGGCACAGCCTCAGAAGTGACCCACTGATAATGAAGCTTTCCCTCAGTACTGCCCCTCTGAGTGCTACTCGACCACAGCACTGACACTCTAATCTTGCAGTACTGTCTCAACTCCTGACCCTCTGATTGTGAGGCACTCGGTTCTGACCCTGTTACATTGACACTGCAGTTCTTCCTCATTGTTGACCCTCTTCCAGTGCAGAATTCACCGACACTCACCCACTCCCAATGAGGCATACCTTTAATACTGAACATCTGATAGGACTGCAGGGAGCTGACTCTGACAGTGCAGCATTCTTTCAGTATTGACCCTCTGACAGTATTTAGGGGAGTGCTGTCAGACAGTCAGGGCTGAGGAAGAGCTGCACTGTCAGTGGGCAAATATTAATGGATTGCTCGGGTCAATTTTAATGGAGTTGTGCAGTGTGACACATTCAATATTAAGAGAGTACTGCACTGTCAGAGGATCATTGATGGGAGAGTGCTGCGCTGTTGGAGGCCCTGTACTGAAAGGGAGCTGCCCTGTCAGAGGGTCTATATTAAAGGAGTGCTGCGCTGTGAGACGGTCTATATTAAGTAAATGCTGCAGTCTCAGAGGGTCAATTTGATGGGACAACGTGCCTCTGAAACTAACTTGTTGGAGTGCTGCACGATCCAAGGGTTTGTATGAAGGGAGTGATGCACTATCAGATGATCAGCTGAAGTGAGGAGGTGCGTCAGCACTAAGTTGATGAACACTGAGGGAATACTACATTGAGGGTGGTTAACACTGAGGGAGGGACTGCTGTACAGAGTGCGGTCAGCATTGCGGGAGTCCTGCATGAGGGGCATCAGCACTGAGGCGGGGGATCTGAACTGAGGGAAGTCAGGAATGAGAGAGTGCTGCTTCGACTAGGGTTGCACTGAGTGGATGTTGCAGTGAGGGTAGTCAGCACTGAGAGATGCTGCAGAGAGCGGGGTCAGTGCTGAGGGAATGCGGCACAGGGAGTGCTCTCTGTGTGGGGTCATCACTGAGGGAGTGCTTCATTGAGGGTTGTCAGCTGTGAGGGTCTGTGGGAGGGACAGTACTGTGAGAATGTCTGAGGGATGTCCGCACTGAGGGAATGCTGCGCTGAGGGTGTCAGCACAGAGTGAGGCCGGCTCTGAGAGGGGTCAGGACTGAAGGCGGTCAGCACTGAGCGAGTGCGACACTGAGGGCGGCCAACACTGAAGGGAGGTCAGCACTGATGGGGTCATTACTGTGGTAGTGCTGCACTGAGGGGGTCAGAATTAAGGGTGTGCTACACTGAATGTGTCAGAATTGAGGTAGTGCTGCATGGGCGAGGGTCAGCTCTGAGGGAGAGCTGCACTTTTAGATATTCAATATGAGTGTATCCTGCACTGTGAAAGGGTCAGTATGAAGGCAGCACTGCAATATCAGAGAGGCAATGATGAGTATATGCTGCACTGCTGAAGGGTTAAATTTGAAGTGGGTCCCATGGTCAGAGTGTCAATGGGAAGGGAGCATGGCATTCTCAGAGTGTTATTGCTGAGAGAATACCTGTATGTCGGAGGATTAATACACTGTCAGATGCACTGTCAGAGAATCAGTCATCAGAGTACGCAGTGTTGGAGGGCCAGTACTGAGGAAGTGCCTCACAATCAGAGTGTCAGTTGTCTGGCAGTGCTGGAAAAGCTCAGCAGGTCTGGCAGCATCTGTGGAGGTGAAAACAGAGCTAATGTTTCAGGTCCGGTAACCCTTCCTCAGAACTGTTGGGAGGAAGTTCCCCAGTTCTGAGTAAGGGTCACTGGACTCGAAGTGTTGATTCTGTTTTCTCCTCCACAGATGCTACCAGACCTGCTGAACATTTCCAGCAACTTTTGTTTTTGTCCCTGATTTACAGCATCCGCAGTTGTTTATTTTTGTCTGGCAGTGCTGGTTTGTTTGTGCACCACTCCCTCGATGCGGGCCCTGTGACAGTGAACCGTTTCACAGGACAGAACCTCAGTTCATCAATGCCCACAAAATGGACCTCTCAAAGTCTGCCATTTCCTTTGTAGTAATCTTCGCAGCAGCTGCACTCCCTTAGTGCAGTCCCTCGGATAGTGCGGTGCTCCTTTAATATTGACCTTCTGAAAGCACGGCACACTCTTAATATCAGCCCTTCAACAGTGCAGCACCCCCCTAATACCAAACCCCTGAAAGTGAAGCACCCCATTAATATTGATGATCTGACAGTACAGCCCACCTCATTGCTGACCCTCCAACAGTGCAGCACTCCCTCATTAATCACCCTTTAATAGTGTAGCACACCTTGGATAATGACACTCTGACAGTGTCACACTCTCTTAATATTGGCCCTTCAACAGTGCAGCAGTCCCTCACTGATGACACTGTAACATCCAGGAATTCCCTTCGTCCTGGCTCTGCAACAGTTAAGCATTCAATCATCACTGACCCTCTACTTGTGCTGCACACCCTTATATTGATCCAGTGACAATGCAGCACTCCCTTAATATTGGTCTTCCGACAGAGTGGAACTTCCTTGATGAAGACATACTGACAATGCAGTTTTCCCTCACTACTGATCTTCTGGCAGTGCAGCATTCTGTCACCATTGACTCCTTGATAGTGTAGCAACATGCTTCTTATTGACCCTCCGACAGTGCAGCACTCCCTCTGTACTGACTCGACTCTAAAACATTAATACTGATCCCCTGACGATCGGTCCTCTTTCATACTCATCCCCGCAAAGAAAAGCTCTCCCTCATCTTTAACCCTCTGACAGTGCAGCACTCCCTTAATATTAACCCGCTACCAGTGTGGTACTCCCTTACAACTGAACTTCTGACAGTGCACAACTCCAACAAAATGATCCTCTTGAGTGTCGCACACACTCAATATTGGCCCTCCAACAGTGCAGCACTCCCTCAGGACTGACTGTCTGACATTGATACGTGATTGACATTGATCGTGTAGCAATCCTGTAATATTGACCCACTGACACAGCAGAACTCCCTCAATATTGTTTTTCTGACAGTATTGCACTACTGATCCTTCGGCAGTGCCCCCTGATATCAATCTTTTCACATTAGACCACTCCCTCAGTATTAACTCTCTGAACGTGCAACACTTCTCAGGACTGATTCTGTGATATTTCAGCACTCCCACATCATTAACCCTCTGACAGTGCAGCCCTCCCTTTATATCAACCCTCCAACAATGCACTATTTCCTTAATATTGGACCTCTGATTATGTGATACTCCCTCAGTGTGAAACTCTGACAATACAGCACTCCCTCAGAAATAAGTCTCTGATTAAGCACTTCCTCTGTGCTAAACCTCTGAAAATGGAGCTTTCTCTCATTACTGACCCTTTACAGTTCTGCACTGCCTCAGTACTCACTCACCACAAGTGCAGCACTCCATTGATAGTGACCCTCTGACAGTGTGGCACTCCCCTAATATTGGTCCACTGACAGTGTGGCACTCCCTTAATACTGACCTGCTCGCAGTGCATCACTGCTCTAATATCAAACCTGCAGCTCTATCAGAGTGAGCAAGTGCCCCATTGTCAGCATGTCAATTCTGAGGCAGTGCCTCTATATCAGTGAGTCAACACTGAGGTAGTATCTGACGGTCAGAATTAAGGGAGTGCCTCATATTTAGAAGGTCATTACTGAGGGACAGCCTCATGATCAGCGGGTCAGTCTTTACGGACTGCCTTACAGGGTCAGTGGGGCAGTGCGTCAATGTAATAGATTTAGAATGGTGTCCGGGAGCACATGATTAGAAGGCCAGTCATAAGCTATTGCAACTTTATCAGCCGGTCAGTACTCAGCCAGTGCCTCATTGATAGAGGGTCCATACAGAGGTATTGAAGCACTGTTAGAGGGTTAGCACTGAGGGAGTACTTCCTTGTCAGAGATTCAGAACTGAGAAAGTGCCTTATTGTCAGAGTGACATAAACATTCAGCACTCCCTCAATTCTAAACCTTAAGACTGACCCTCTGAGAATGTGTCACTGCCTCAGCACTGACCTTCTGACAATGAGGCACTGCCTTAGTACTGACCTTCTGACAATGTGGTGATTCCTCAGTATTGAACCATTGCCAATGTGACACTCCATTAGTATTGACCTTCCGATAATAGGGTTCTCCTTAAGTACTGACCCTCTGACGGTTGTGCACTGCTTCAGTACTGACCCTCTAAATATGTGCCACTCCCTCAATTCTGACCTCCTTACAATGAGGCATTACCTCAATACTGACTTGGGTGTAGATCTTTGGCACAGAGTCTGTCGCTCTTGCAAAGAAGGGAAGGGGGTATAGGAGGAGAGTGTTAGTCATTGGGGACTCAATAGTTAGAGGGACAGATAGAAGGTTTGTTGGGAAGGAAAGAGACTCACAGTTGGTGTGTTGCCTCCCAGGTGCTAGGGTCCGTGATGTCTTGGATTGTGTCTTTGGCGTCCTGAAGGGAGAGGGTGACCATCCCCAAGCTGTGGTCCACAAAGGCACCAACGACAAAGGTAGAAAGAGGGATAGGGATGCCAGGCAGAATTTCAGGGAGCTAGGGTGGAAGCTGAGAGCGAGAACAAACAGAGTGGTTATCTCGAGTTTGTTACCCGTGCCAAGTGATAGTGAGGCAAAGAACAGGGAGAGATTTCAGCTGAACACGTGGCTGCAGGGATGGTGCAGGAGGGAGGGCTTCAGCTACATGGACAATTGGGGCTCATTCTGGGGAAGGTGGAACCTCTACAAACAGAGCGGTATCCACTTGAACCAGAGGGGCACTAATATCCTGGGCGGGAAATTTGCTAGTGCTATTCGGGTGGGTTTAAACTAGCTCAGCAAGGGGATGGAAAACTGTAGTTCCAGTACACAGGAGGAAGAGAGAAGAGACGACATGGACAGGATCTCACTGTCACAGGAGTGTGCTAGCAAACAGCAAGCTGGTTTGAAGTGTGTCTACTTCAACGCCAGGAGTATCCAGAATAAGGTAGGTGAGCTTGCAGCTTGGATAGGTACCTGGGACTTTAATGATGTGGCCATTTCGGAGACGTGGATAGAGCAGGGTCAGGAATGAATGTTGCTGTTTCCAGGGTTTAGATCTTTCTTTAAGATCAGAGAAGGTGGTAAAAGAGGGGGAGGTGTGGCTTTTTTAGTCAAGGACAGTCTAACGGTGGCTGAAAGAACTTTTGCCAAGGACTTGTCTGCTGAGGTGGTATCGGCTGAGGTCAGAAACGGGAGAGGAGAGGTCAGACTGCTGGGAGTTTTTTATAGGCCTCTGCAAAATTCCAGGGTTGTGGAGGAGAGGATTGGCAAAATGATTCTGGGCAGGAGCGAACGGAACAGGGTGGTCATTATGAGAGACTTTAACTTCCTAAACATTGACTGGAAATGCTATAACTCTAGTATGTCGGATGGATCAGTTTTTGTCCAATGTGTGCAGGAGGGTTTCCTGACACAGTATGTCGAACGGCCGACAAGAAGGGAGGCCACACTGGATCTGGCACTTGGCAATGAACCAGGCCAGGTGTTTGATTTAGTGGTAGGTGAGCACTTTGGAGAGAGTGACCATAATTTGGTTACGTTTAGTTTAGCAATGGAAAGGGCTAGGAGCTTGCCACAGGGCAAGAGTTATGGGGGAAGGGCAATTATAATGCGATTAGGCAAGACTTAGGAGGCATAGAATGGGTTAGCAAAATGCAGGGAATGGGGACAATCGAAATGTGGAGTTGGTTTAAGGAACAGACATTGCGTGTCCTTGATTGGTATGTCCCTGTCAGGCAGGGAGGAAGTGATAAGGTAAGGGAACCGTGGTTTACTAAAGAAATTGTATCTCTTGTTAAGCAGAAGAGGGAGGCTTATGTGACGATGAGATGAGATGGTTCAGATGAGGCGTTGGAGAGTTACAGATTAGTTAGGAAGGATTTAAAGAGAGAGTTGAGAAGAGCAAGGAGGGGAAATGAGCAGACATTAGCAGGTAAATAAAGGAGAACCCTAAAGCTTTCTATAGGTATGTGAGGAAAAACAGGATGACTGGGGTAGGAATAGGGCCAGTCAAAGACAGAAGTGGGAAGTTGTGTGTGGACCCTGTGGAGATTGGAGAGGTGCTAAATGATTATTTCTCATCTGTTTTCACTGAGGAACAGAATAACATTGTAGAGGAAATGACTGAATTACGGGCTACTAGAATTGAAAGGAGTAAGTTTAGTAAGGAGGAGGTGTTGTCAATTCTAGAAAGTGCGAAGGTAGATAAATCCCCTGGCCCGGATGGGATTTTTCCAAGGATTCCCTGGGAAGCTAGGGAGCAGGTGGCGGAGCCTTTGGCCTTGATCTTTGAGACCTCATTGTCTACAGGTTTAGTACCAGAGGACTGGAGGATTGCAAATGTTGTGCCCTTGTTCAAGAAGGGCATTAGGAATGACCCAGGCAATTATAGACCTGTGAGCCTTACGTCTGTTGTAGGAAAATTTTTGGAAAGGATTATAAGAGATAGGCTTTATTATCATCTTGCAAACATCACGTTGATTGGAGATAGTCAGCATGGATTCATCAAGTGCAGGTCGTGTCTCACAATGAAATGGTTCGCGACTGGGAGGTGCAGTTTTTTATTGCGAACCGAGCATAGATTCTCTGCAGAGCGATCCCCAAGCCTCCGCCTGGTTTCCCCATTGTAGAGGAAGCCACAACGGGTACATTTCAACTCCCTCTCCCATTCCTTAGATAACATTTCCATCTTGGGCCTCTTGCAGTGCCACAACGATGCCTCCCGAGGGTTGCAGGAACAGCGACTCATATTCCGCTTGGGAAACTTGTAGCCCAATGGTATCAATGTGGATTTCACCAGCTTCAAAATCTCCCCTACCCCCACCACATCCCAAAACCAGTCCAGCTCATCCTGGCATCCCAAACCTGTTCCTCCTCTCACCTGTCCCCTCCTTCCACCTCAAGTCGCGCCTCCATTTCCTACCTACTAACCTCATCCCACCTCCTTGACCTGTCCGTCTTCCCCGGACTGACTCATTCCCTCCCTACTTCCCCACCTATACTCTCCTCTCCATCTATCTTCTCCTCTATCCATCTATAGTCCGCCTCCCCCTCTCTCCGTATTTATTTCAAATTCCTCTCCCCATTCCCCTTCTCTGATGAAGGGTCTAGGCCCGAAATGTCAGCTTTTGTGGTCCTAAGATGCTGCTTGGCCTGCTGTGTTCGTCCAGCTCCACACTTCGTTATCTCGGATTCTCGAGCATCTGCAGTTCCCATTATCTCTGATCATCAAAGTGCAGTGGTCATTTTGGGAGTGTTATTAAATAGAATACGAGAACTGCATGCAGTAACAGAATAGTTCTAATCATGGGTGACATTAATCTGCATGTAGTTTGGGAAAATAAAATTAATCACAATTGTGTCCACAGGATGATTGTCAGGAACAACCTCAACCTCCTCATCCAAGTCATCTATAAAAACTACAAAGAGCAGAGGCCCAAGAACAGAGCCCTGCTGGACACCACTCAGCACTGACCTCCAGGCAGAATACTTACCATCTACAACCACTCTCTGCCTCCTGTCAACCAACCAATTCTGAATCCAGACAGCCAAATCACCCTGTATCCCATACCTCCTGACTTTATGAATGAGTCTGCCGTGGGGAACCTTATCAAATTAATGAAAAATGAGGACAAGCTACTTAGCTTGGGTGTTACACAGTTAGAAAGGAATAATTGGTAATGTAGTTCTGGGGGACTCCTTCGGGATGCGACTATAAGGAATGAGAGTGAAGTTGTTGATTTTGAGACAAGAATCCTGAATCCTGAGAAGGGAAACTATGATGGTACATGGTGTGAGTTGGCTGTGAGTGATTGGGCAATATTAAGACAGGAATGGCAGTGGTGAACATTTGAGAGTGAATGGGCGAATGACAAAAATGAAATGCTCCTGTCTGGAACAAGATGCAAAAAGAGGAGAAAATCATGGCTTAAAAGGGAAAGGAGCAACAGCATTAGATGCAAAGAGGTGGCATACAAATTGATGAGAAAAACAATAGACCTCAGTGTTGGGAAAATTCAGAAGTCAGTAAAAGTGGAGCAAAAGTGTGATTATGAAGATGGGAATAGAGTAGGAGAGTAAGATTACTGAGAACCTAATAGCAGACTGTAGAATTTTCTATCAGTGTGTAAAGAGAAAAGTTTTTGGGACCTCTCTCACGCAGACTGAATGGACCCCCATTTGCATTCAGCAGAAATCCATCAGCAAAATCTATCTGCTGAAGGAATGCAACGAGTTAAACTGGAATTTTCCAGGGAGACTATCCATCTGAGGGAGAAGCTTCCTGGAGCCCTCCAGAGGTGACCACCCCTGCCTCTGAATCAGAATCCTACTTGCAAAATAGTGAGGGAGGGAAGCTGAGGGTGATTGCAATCATGTGCACCTTGTTCGGGCACCTTCCCCAATCACTGACCCGAGCCTGCTGGCAGGCCATGAGTGGATGAAGATGAACAGTTAACATTCAAAGCTGTATCTCCTCTCACGTCTGGCCGAGCAGCACCCTCTTATGGTGCTGGAGAAATTGTTGCTCTATCCCTTTGGATTGTTGGCCTTCTTTCGTTTCAGTCCTTTGGTCAACACAAATTTAAGAGAATGCCCCAAACATGATGCAAATTTTCACCTCAAGGAAGTAGCTCTGTCAGGTAAGAAGGTGTATGAAGGGGGTAGTTATTGTAGGGGTAATGAGTGTTAGGAACATCATTGTGTCTGTCGAATGGTGTGCAAAGCAGATCTGTCAAGTGGTAGCTGAGTTCGAGCATCGCCGCATCAGGGAGTATTCTCGCCACGGGGCAGTTGTGTCTGAGGTTAATGTATCGGGGGCAGTTTGTGTCCGGGGTCAGTGTGTCAGGGACTAGTCATGTCAGAGCAGTCATCATTTCAGGGGTAGCTGTGCCGGGGGGGTAGATGTAATCAGGGAGCTCAACATATCATGGATAGTCATGTAAGAGGATCAGTTGGTGATGTCAGGGGACAGACATGTTGAGTCGTCGTTGTGACAGGATACAGACATTTTGGGGGTCATAATGTGAGGGGGCTGTTGTGTTCAGGAGTGTTCATCATGTGGGTGGGAATCATGATGGGGGGGTCAGTCCTGTTGGGGAATTGTCACTTCAGGGGGTAGTTGTGATGTAGTAGCCATGTTGAGGGTTTGTTATGTCGGACTGGCATTCGTGTTGGGGAGTAGTCATGTCACAGGCAGTTGCGTTTGGGGACAGTCATATTAGGCGTAACAGTGACAGTGCAGTCCTTTCGGGGGACAGTGGTGTCAGGGGGAATTCATGCCAGAGGTAGTTATGTTCGGGCACAGTGGTGTCAAGTGGCAGATGTGTCAAGTGGTAGGTGTATCCGGGCATAGCCGCGTCAGGGAGTATTCTTGTCAGGGGCAGTTGTGTCCGGGGTTAGTATGTCAGAGGGTAGTTGTGTCAGGGCAGTTGTGTCCAAGGTTGGTGTGTCGGGGTGAGTCGTTTCATTGTAGCTGTGACGGATTAGTCTTGTTGGGGAGGACCCCTGTCAGGGGGAGTTTGGTCTGGGGTTAGACATGTCATGGGGTGGAGCTGCTCCTATGCCAGGAGTGGGGGTGGAAGTGGGGCTGCTCCTTGCTCTTTGCCCTCCTTTTGGAGTGGTTTTATTCCTGGAACACCAGCCATTGTTACAGCCCAAAACACTCAAATTTTCCTCGTCCATTGACACTGTACGTGGTATTTCAACTCTACTCTTTCCAAAGATAGATTGTGTGTGAGAGTGTGTGTGTTTCCCGAAAGAGCCTGACAGATGAAGAGGGAACACAGTGTGGAGCTGTAGAAACACGGCAGGTCAGGGAGCAGTTTCTGGCTGAAACCGTCTTCAGAGGGATCCTGACCGAAAACATTTACAATCCTGCTTGTCTGCTGCTGCCTGATCTACTGTATTCCTCCAGCTCCACACTGTGCTATCTCTGATTTCAGCATCTGCAGATATTACTATTCCCTGAGAGATGAAATTGTTGATTGTGACAAAAACAAAATTGTCTGTTTGTGTTCTGTGAAACTTCTTGCAAGACAGAGGGTCAAACAGCTGGGTACAGCTGGAAATTGGTGCCCTCACACAATAATGTGTGCATGTAGCTGAAACGCAGTACTGACTCATTTCAGATCCTCCCTGTTAAAACTGCAATCCTGCTCACCAACAACAGCTTTGAATGAGACTTTTGGCAGGTTATCTCAAGTCTCTTTAAATCCACGACTGTGTGAGCTGACATCGCTCTGCCCATAGCCAGAAGATCCAGATGAGACAGCAGCACCCAGCCCTTCCGACTCTTCACCATCCCCCCAGACCTCACAATTATTGAGGACGAATGATCAGTCCTCAGTAAGGAGCTCACCTTTGTCCCACTCCACCTACACATCAACAAATACCGGTCACGTTTGGACATTGAGCAGTTTTTCCGCCACCTCCGCCTCCACATTAACTTCTTTAACCGTGAACCTAATCTTCCCTCTACCTCCGCTCCAATCTCAACCTCACTGTAAAACCCGCAGACAAGGGAAGACCAGGTGTAGTATGGCAGACTGACCTCTACATCACTTTTTTAACCATGGACATCCAGTCCCTATCCGCCTGCATTCCCCATGTAGATGGTCTAAAAGCCCTACGCTGCTGCTTGTCCCACTGGCCCGACTAGACCCCCTCCACTGACGCCCTCATCTGCTACGGCGAACTCGTCCTCACCCTTAACAACTTCGCTTTCAATTCCTCCTACTTCCTACAGACAAAGGGGGTGACCATGGGTACCCGCATGGGCCCAAGCTATGCCTGCCTCTTTGTAGGTTACGTGGAACAATCCCTCTTCCATACCTACACTGGCCCTAAACCCCACTTCTTCCTCCATTATATTGATGACTGTATCGCACAGCCTCGTGCTTCCACAAGGTGCTCGAACAGTTCATCCCTTCACCAACACCTTCCACCCCAACCTTAAGTTCACCTGGACTATCTCTAACACTTCCCTCTCTGTCTCCATCTCAGCTAAACACTGAGAAACCGATATCCATTTCAAGCTGGCGGACTTTCACAGCTACCTAGAACACACGTCCTCCCACCCACCTTCCTACAAAAATGTCATCCCCTATTCCCAATTTCTTCGCCACCGCTGCATCTGTTCCCAGGATGAGACATTCCACTCACATACATCTCAGTTGTCCTCGTTTTTCAAGGACCTCAACATCCCCCCTGCAGTGGTTGAGAATGCCCTCAAGCGTTTCTCCTGCATTTCCGGCAGCTCATTCCTCACACCCCTTCCAAGCAATAAACACAAAGACAAAAGCCCCCTCATCCTCAGGTATCACCCCACCAACCTCTGGATTCACCGCATTATCCTCTGACACTTCTGCCATTTGCAATCCGACCGCATAACAAAAAACATTTTTTCCATTCCCACCCTTGTCAACTTTCCAGATGGACCACTCACTCCATGACTCCCTTGCCCGCTCCACGCTCCCCTCCAGCCCCACCACACCCAGCACTTTTCCCTGCAACCACAGGAAGTGCTACACCTGCTCGCACAGCTCATCCTGATCCCAGGCCCCAGGAAGACTTTCCACATCAAGCAGATGTTCACCTGCACATCTGCCAATGTGGTATCAGTGATAATGGGAACTGCAGATGCTGGAGAATCCAAGATAATAAAGTGTGAAGCTGGATGAACACAGCAGGCCAAGCAGCATCTCAGGAGGCCTCTGATGAAGGGTATAGGCCCGAAACGTCAGCTTTTGTGCTCCTGAGGTGCTGCTTGGCCTGCTGTGTTCATACAGCTTCACACTTTATTATCTTGCCAATGTGGTATACTGCATCCGTTGTACCCGGTGTGGCATCCTCTACATTGGGGAAACCAAGGGGAGGCTTGGAGACCACTTTGCAGAATACTTATCCTTGGTTCGCACGAAACAGCTACACCTCCCAGTCGCGAACCATTTCAACTCCCCCTCGCATTCCTCAGACAACATGTCCATCCTGGGCCTCTTGCAGTGCCACAATGATGCCACCTGAAGGTTGCAGGAACAGCAACTCATATTCCGCTTTGGAACCCTGCGAAGGAATTGCAAACTGCAGATGGCATTTTTGCAGGAAAGTGTGTGGGAGGAGCTTGGAACGGATATCGGTCTCTAGGTGTTTAGATGACATGGAGTCAGAGAGGTCCAAGGAGGTGAGGGAGTTGTTAGAGATACTCCAGGTAAACCTGACGTTGGGGGTAGAAGGTTTGGTGAAGTGGATAAACTGTTCGAGCTCCTCGTGGGAGCACAAGGTGGCACCAATATAGTCATCAATGTAACGGAGGAAGAGGTGGGGTTTAGGGCCTGTGTAGGTGCAGAAGAGGGACTCTTCCATCTAACCTACAAAGAGGCAGGTATATCTTGAGCCCATGTGGGTGCTCATGGCCACCCCCTTTGTCTGTAGGAAGTGGGAGGAATCAAAAGAGAAGCTGTTGAGGGTGAGGATGAGTTTGAAGAGGCAGATGAGGGTGTCAGCAGAGGGGGCCTGGTCGGGACTGCGAGACAGGAAGAAATGGAGGGCCTTTCGGCCATCTGCATGGGGAATGCAGGTGTATAGAGACTGAATGCCCATGGTGAAAATGAGGTGTTGGGACCGGGGATTTGGAAGTTCTGGAGGAGTGGAGGGAGTGGGTGCGATCAGGGACGTAGGTAGGGAGTTCATGGACCGAGGGGGAGAAAATAGAGTACAGATAGGTGGAGATGAGTTTGGTGGGGCAGGAGCAGGCAGAGACAATGGGTCGACCAGGGTAGGCAGGTTTGGTGGATTTTGATTAGGAGATAGAAGTGAGCGGTGTGGGGTTGGGGAACAATGAGGTTGGAGACTGTGGGTGGGAGGTCACCTGAGGTGATGAGGTTGTGGATGTTTGGGAGATGATGGTTTGGTGCTCGGGGGTGGGGTCATGATCCAGAGGGCGGCAGGAGGATGTGTCGGAGAGTTGGCGCCTGGCCTCAGCGATGTAGAGGTCAGTGCTCCATACTACACCTACGCCTCCCTTGTCCGCAGGTTTTATGGTGAGGTTGGGATTGGAGCAGAAGGCTGCATGTTCTGTGGGTGAGAGGGGTGGAGATGTTGAGGTGATTGATGTCTCAACAGCAGTTGGAGATGAAGAGGTTGAGGGAGGGTTGGAGGCCCTGGGGTGGTGCCCAGGAGGAGGACTTGTGTTGGAGGCAGCAGAAGGGATCAGTAGAGGGAGGGTTAGGCTCACGGCTAGAGAAGTAAGTGTGGAGGTGGAGGCGGCAGAAAAACTGCTCAATGTCCAAGCGTGACCAGTATTCGTTGATGTGTGGGTGTAGGGGGACAAAGGTGAATGACCACTGTTCGTCCTCAGTCAGTGGGAGGCCTGGGTAATGGTGAAGATTCGGCAGGGCTCATTGTTGCTGTCTCCTCTGGGGCTGCTGGCTGTGGAGGCTGACGGCGGAGCAATGTCAGTGTCAGCCGTGGGCGGCGGTAGCGTCGTGTGACGGCAGCAGTGACGGTAATGTCTGTGGTGTTGGTCTCGGAAATGGAGGCGGTGACTTCAGCAGCGATGGCGCTCGCTTTCCCGAAAGTGGTGGACCCAGCGAGGGTTGATGTGACATTATCTGTGGGTTCTCCGCCAGTGGCCTCATGGCAAATGGCGGCCAGTACATTGTGGGGAAGTTCCTGGGTGCGGCTGGGGATTTGGGAGGTGGTGGAATCCCATTTGAGGTGGCAGGGACCAGTGAGTTTGCTGTACTTACAGTTTTCAGTGTCCAATAAAGCTGAGTAGAATTATGAGTTCAGGTTGTGGATCCTAATAAGAATAAAAAACAGGAGAGGTCCTTTGCAGGTCTGGGAGAGGGAGGGTCTGAGCTGGGGTTGGTTTGATTGTAGTACTTGGAGTGACATTTGATTTCTGACCTTGCCCACCCCACTCCAAAACTAACCTCCATCCCTGGAGGGAAGCTCTGGCTGCTGTTGTTATACTGTTTCAGGAACATCCAGAGAATCTGCAGAACAGGTACAATGGATATCATCAGTTCAGCAAGTGGGAAAGGCTCCAGATTGGTGCAAACTGGTCACCTGACAATTAGTGGTTAACCCCATCATGTCCCAACAGATTTCGAGCAGTGGGAATGAACTTATATTTAACCCTTTCATATTGACAGAGGAGTTGAAAACCTTCTGTCTGGTTAGGATGAATACTGCTGAGCCAAGCAAAGTGCACCTGATTAACTAAGACTTTCTAAGGCTCAGACTCTTAATTTTTAGCATAGTGGGAACTTAGATGACAGAGAGCCAGTGCAGAAAGTACTCAGTGGCACGTTGAATAATGCCAGCCGAAGGAGTTAATTGTAAATTTAAGACATATCAGGAGATGACAAACAAGTAGCTTCTCACATCGATGCTGCCAGTGTCACAGATGGCCCCATATGCAGGAAGTGCACCCAGCTGTTGAAGCTGGAGGTTTGGGTTTCAGACATTAAACAGGTTTGGAGACATTGTAGCACATCCTTGAGACTGAGAGTTAAGTGGGGAGCACATTTAGAGAGGTTGTCACACTGAGGCTCAAGGGACTAGAGGAAAGAAGGGAAAGGGTAAGCACCAGGCAGCCCAGAAAGAACAGGCAGGTAGTGCAGGAGTTCCTGGGATCCCAATAACTAATCAGTATTCCATTTTGGAATGATGTGAGTGCTGATACCTCAGAGGAGTGCGGTCAGAGCCAAGCTTTTGGCACTACAAGCAGCTTGAGTGTACAGGAGGGAGGAAGAACCAAAAAGAGCAATAGTGGCATACAGAGATAATGGGAACTGCAGATGCTGGAGAATTCCAAGATAATAAAATGTGAGGCTGGATGAACACAGCTCTGATGAAGGGTCTAGGCCCGAAACGTCAGCTTTTGTGCTCCTGAGATGCTGCTTGGCCTGCTGTGTTCATCCAGCCTCACATTTTATTATAATAGTGACATACAGACATGTCTCACTTCCCCAAAGCCAGTCCCAGAGATCCAGGAAGATAAAAACCCTCCCATCTTGCCCCAATCCTAGAGCCAGATCAGTCCTACTTTCCTATTTCTGTACCCGTGAGCATGTGGCTCCGGGAGCCACCTGAAGATTCTAACCATTGAGGTCCTGCTTTTTAAACTACTGCCTAGCTCCCTGAATACTTGATACCAGGCCTCATTCCTCATGCTGCCCACATCATAGGTACCACATTGGTACCATCATGTACCATGATCTCTAACTCATCGCCCTATCCTTTCAGGATGCCCTGAAGTTGTTCAATGACATCCCCAGTCTGGTGCTAGGGAGGCAATAGAGCTTACTGGAGTCACGACTTTGACCACAGAAACACTTGGCTGCTCTCCAACTAAAGAATCATCTGTCACTGTTGCTCTTCTTTCCCCGAAAATGAGAACAACACCCAGCCAGGTCTGGATGAACAGCAGCTCACGTTGCTGTGGGATTTGCGACAGGAAATTGCAGGGACTCAGACAAATTTGTAAATGCTCTCTGCCCACAGGAGAAGTACCAGAGGCCTGGAGGGTGGATAATGTGATCCTATCTGTCAAGAAAGGTGTTCGAGGTGAACCAGTAAATTACAGCCTGGTGAGTTGGTCATGCCGAACAAATTTGTTGGAGCTTTTCATGAATGTGATCAGGTGTATGGATGAGGCAAGTTCAGTTGAGGTAGTTTCTTACAGATTTTAGCAAAGCCTTTGAGAAGGTCCAACAGGGAAAGCTGTTTAAGAAGGTGAAAGTGCGTGGCATTCAGGGAAACCTAGTGAAATAGATCAGAAACTGGCTTAGTCATGGGACACATTCTATCGTGTTTCCATCCTTCCCTCCTAAAACCAAAAGAAAGTAGATATTGAGACAGGCTGTTAGGAAGTTTGTTGTTGCCGAGAGGGTATTTGGTCAGTTTGTAAAGATGATATTTTAAATTAAGTTCTTATTCGTGCGGCCTCAGGTGAGTACTGGGTTTCAGTGAATAAGGCGAGCATTTTTTATCTCCGTGTCAAGGGGCTGAGCTCGCAGTTAGGACAGTGGTGTGCTCCTCCCGACTGATGTCGGAGGTCAGAAAGGAATCTAGTGTCCCTGACGGTATCTCTGCAGGAAATTTAAGCAGAATGCTGAGGCACTCTATACATACATAGGGCAGCATGGTGGCTCAGTGGTTAGCACTGCAGCCTCACAGCGCCAGGGACTCAGGTTCGATTCCCGCCTTGGGCGACTGTCTGTGTGGAGTTCGCACATTCTTCCCGTGTCTGCGTGGGTTTTCTCCAGGTGATCCGTTTTCCTTCCACAGTCCAAAGATGTGCAGGCTAGGTGGATTGGCCATGCTAAATTGCCTGTAGTGTTCAGGGGTGTGTGGGTTATAGGGGGATGGGTCTGGGTAGGATGCTTCAATGGGTGGTGTGGACTTGTTGGGCCGAAGGGCCTGTTTCCACACTGTAGGGAATCTAGTCATACATTAGAAAAAAGGTCAGGAGAAAGTAGGGCCACCCAAGGATAATGGAGGGAACCAGTGCTGGGAGGTAGACAATGTGGGTGATTCCACAAATAAGTAGTTCACACAGGAGAAGGATATGAAGAGCAGTGCAGGACGGTGGCTCAGTGGTTACCAGTATTGCCTCACGGCACCAGGGGCCCAGGTTTGATTCCACCCCAGTGACTGTCTGCATGTAGTTTGCATGTTCTCCCCGTGTCAGTATTGGTTCCCTCTGAGTGCTCTGCTTTCCTCCCGGAGTCCAATGATGTGCAGGCTAGATGGATTGTCCATGCTAAATTGCCCGTAATGCTCAGGGACATTTTGGTGTGATGCGTTAAAAGAGGATGGATCTGGGTGCGATGCATTGAGGGTCGCTGTGGACTTGCCAAAGGGCCTGTTTCCACAATTTAGGGATGCTATGATCAATAATTCTATGACAGTGAGCACTTTGTGGAGTATGCTAAGATGCTCAGGTATTTTGAGATGAAGGAAAAGGTGATGTTGGGCCTTTTGAAGAGTATTCAGGTGGACAAGTCTCCAGACCCGATGGCATCCACTCCAGGTTGTTGAGAGACTTTAAAGAGGAGATTGCTGGGGCGTTGACCAAGATCTTAGTGTCCTCGCTAACCACTGGAGAGGTCCCAGGGGACTGGTGAGGATTAATGTTGTTCCTCACGCCAAGACAAATAGGGATAATCCAGGAACTCACAGACCGGTGAGTCTCACGTCGGTGGTTGGGAAGCTCTTGGAGATAATTCTTAGGATAGGATTTACACACATTTGGAAAAACATGGCCAGTTAGGGAAGGTCAGCATGGCTTTCTGCAGTGCATGTCATGTCTTATTAACTTGGTTGAATTTTGCGAGGAGGTGACAAAGGTGATTGATGAGGGTAGAGCAGTGTGTATTGTCTACATGGATTTTAGTAAGGCTTTCGACAAGGTCCCTCATGCTGGGCTCACCATGAAGACACAGATGCATGAGATCCACGGTGACTTGGCCACGTGGATTCGGAAGACAGAGGATAGTGGTGGAAGAACAAAAACAGAAGTTTCTGGAAAAGCTCAGAGGGTCTCGCAGCATCTGTGTAGAAAAAAAATCAGAGTTAATGTTTCGGATCCAGTGACCCTTCGTCAGGGAATGGTGGAGGGTTGTTTTTCAGGCTGGAGGTTCTGTGACTAGTGGTGTTCTGTACGGATCTGTACTGGGTCCTCTGCTGTTTATGATATGTCTAAATGACTTGGATGTAGGTGGAGACATGTGCGTACGTAAGTTTGCAAATGAGACAAAGATCGGTGAACAAAGCCAAAGTTGCTGGGAAAGCTCAGCAGGTCTGGCAGCATCTGTGAAGGAAATAACAGATTGGTGAAGGTGTGGATAGTGCAGAAATGGGCAGAGAAATGGCAGATGGTGTTTAATCCTTGTAAGCGTGAGGTGCTGTACTCGGGGAGATCAAATGTGAAGGAAAAGTATACAGTTAATGACAGTGTCCTGAACAGTATTGATGTACAGAGGGATCTTGGAGTTGAAGTTTATAGCTCCCTGAAAGTGGTCACATAAGTAGATCGTGTTGTCTGGTTCCTCCTTAAACATTTTGCAGACAACTACGACTGGAATGTTCTGAATGAATTTGCACAGGTGTCCCACAGCACCAAAGCGAGTAACTCAATATGAACACAAGTCAGTAACAAAGTAAAACATTCACAATTTATCAGGAACAAAATTACAGGAATTATCAATATGAAACATACTATCTCTTACATTTACAATACTTCCAGAGTCTCTTGCAAATTTACACCGTCACTTATTCCGTGGCTCTGTCTCTGGGTCTGCAAAGCTGCTTTCTCCCTCTCTTCCTCTCTCTTGATGCTCAGCTGGTCTCTGCCTCTTTGCATTCTGGTCTTCTCGGTGGGCCTCGGGCAATTACAAGAACGATTCCAAGAGAGCGGTCGGCAGGTGAACTCTGTTTTGATACATTTTTAAATGCGTTTCTGAAACTTTCTGTATTTCTCACCAGTCAGGGTGAGAACCCTTTCTCGTCTGAAACAAAATCAATCATTTTGATGGCATGCTGCTGTCAGGTTTCTTTGTGCAGCATGACATGGTGCCTTTCTGTCTGGGCTGCCTTTTGTTTAGTGGATAAGTTATTGGGGGTGTCTGTACAGACTGCCTGTTACCTTGCTGCTGTGTTTGCACTGCGTCTGGTGTTCGGGTTTTGTGATTTCAGGGTTTCACTCGGCCAATATACCCAGTATTCCTTGCTGCTGAGCCAAGTTGGCAATTTTGCACACAGGAGGCTGCTGCAATATGGTAATAAAGAGTGTGTGTGTCATGATTACTTTTGTTGGTCTGGGAATTGAGTGCAACAGTCAGGATGTCATGTTGTAGCTTTGTCAGACTTTGGTTCGGCAGCACTTAAGAGTATTGTGAGGTGATGCACTTTGGCAGGAGTAACCGGAAGGCAAGGTACTGGGCTAATGGTAAGATTCTTAGTAGTGTAGATGAGCAGAGCAATCTCGGTGTCCATGTACACGGATCCTTGAAAGTTGTCACCCAGTTGACAGGGCTGTTAAGAAGGCATACAGTGTTTTAGCTTTTATTAATAGAGGGATCGAGTTCCGGAACCAAGAGGTTATGGTGAAGCTGTACAAAACTCTGATGCGGCCGCACTTGGAGTATTGTGTACAGTTCTGGTCACCGCATTATAAGAAGGATGTGGAAGCTTTGGAAAGGGTGCAGAGGAGATTTACTAGGATGTTGCCTGGTATGGAGGGAAGGTCTTACGAGGAAAGGCTGAGGGACTTGAGGCTGTTTGCATTAGAGAGAAGAAGGTTGAGAGGTGACTTAATTGAAACGTATAAAATAATCAGAGGGTTAGATAGGGTGGATAGGGAGAGCCTTTTTCCTGTGATGGTGACGGCGAGCACGAGGGGGCATAGCTTTAAATTGAGGGGTGAAAGATATAGGACAGATGTCAGAGGTAGTTTCTTTACTCAGAGTAGTAAGGGAATGGAATGCTTTGCCTGCAATGGTAGTAGATTCGCCAACTTTAGGTACATTTAAGTCGTCCTTGGATAAGCATATGGACGTACATGGAATAATGTAGATTAGATGGGCTTGAGGTCGGTATGACAGGTCGGCACAACATCGAGGGGCAAAGGGCCTGTACTGTGCTGTAATGTTCTATGTTCTAAGTATTGTGTTCATTTCTGGTCACCACATTACAGAAAGAATGTGGAAGTTTTGGAGAGGGTGCAGAAGAAGTTTACCAGAATTCTGCCTGGATTAGAGGGTATGAGCTGCAAGGAAAAGCTCAGTTCTTGTCTCCTGAGCAGCAGAGGCTGAGGGGAGATGTGACACAAGTCTACAAATTGATGAGATACTTTAGATGACAGCCAGTATCTTTTCCCCAGAACTGAAATTACTAAAATTAGGGCCCTGCATTTCAGGTGAAGTTGGATTTTTCAAAGGAAATGTGAGGGTCAGGATTTTAAAACCAAATGTCATGAGTGTAGAATGCCAAAGGCTCCGTTCCGTGCTGTACAATTCTCTGTTCCATACAGTCGAAAGAGTCAATGTTTTGTGTCAAGTTAATCTTCATCAGAATGGTTTTTGTTTTTGTTTTTGATTCAGAAATTGTTTAAGTTGGATTTGTGTGTGTGTGTGTGTGTGAGAGAGAGAGAAACAGAGAGAGAGAGAGAGATGATATTCACCCATTAATACACAGAGATGGCAGAGCAGTCTGAAAGAAGTGTCAACCACTGCTCCAGTGCCTTTGCTTTGCCAAGGGAACCTCTTTTTGTCTCTTCTCCTGACCTCAGAGGGGAGTCATCCACTGGGGTTTGGGTGTAATGTGTAAGATAGGGGGAAGTCTTTGTAGCAACCCGAGTTTACAATTGGGTAAAGTGCTGGTATTTCAACTGCAGTTCGGCACTCAGGCAAGAACAGGGGGAAAGTGGTGGGGGAACGTGCTTGTCTCAGTTCTGTATGAATTTTTGACTCTAAACTTGACTGGGGATGGGGAGGGTGACATGTAAAGTGCCTTCCATACCCCTTTACCATTCCATAGAGATGTCACAGAGATTGCACACTCCTGTTTACATTTGGCACTGTTGCAATTGATTCTGGCCAGAGAGCATTCTGGTGGTGGCAATCTCTTGATTTCAAAGTAGGAGAGAGACAAATGAGTTAACGTCTTGAGCCCAGTGACCCTTCTATTTTTGGGATTGCTGTCAAGAAGCCTTGTCTTGAGGAGGGTTTGCTTTCCCAAGTACAGTGCCTGCTGCCATCTGTGCTGGTTTGATGGTGTCGGTCTCCTGCTAACATTTATGTTCACTTTTTCTCAGTCGGTTTCATCTATCTCTCAAAACCAAAAGAACTGTGGATGCTGTAAATCAGGAATAAAAACAGAAGTTGCTGGAAAAGCTCACCAGGTCTGGGCAGACTCTGTGTTGAGCAAATCAAATTGAACATTTTGGGTTCGGTGACAATTCCTCAGAAAATCCCCCTATTTTCTCTTCATAGATGCTGCCAGATCTGCTGAGCTTTTCCAGCAACTTCTGTTTTTGTTTCATCTATCTCTGTTTCACTTTGATTGAGTCCTTTGTCAGAGCCAATTCATACAGGGTATGATATTGTCAAAGCAGTTTGCGAGACAGCTGTCTGAATCCCTGAGTCAGAAAAGACGCAGTGAGATTCATTCCGATCCATGGTGACCCTGTTAGTAATGTGCACCCTGCAGTACTCAGTTCTCACAGTGCAATATTCAATGATCACTCGATAGCACAATGCGAAATGGAAGCTTTGTAGTGATCAAGACTCACACAGTAGTCGATTTAAAGAGACATGAGTTAATCTGCCAAAAGTCTCATTCAAAGCTGTTGTTGGTGAGCAGGATTGTAGTTATAACAGGGAGAAGCTGAAATGGGTCAGTACTGTATTTCAGCTACATTCACACGTTATCGAGTGAGGGCACCAATTTCCAGCTGTACCCAACTGTTTGACCCTCCGTCTTGCAAGAAATTTCAAAGAAGACGAAGATGCAATGATTTTGTTTTTGTCAGATTCAACAATTTCATCTCTCTGGGACAGTAAGATCTGCAGATGCTGAAGTCAGAGACAGCACAGTGTGGAGCTGGAGGAATACAGTAGATCAGGCAGCATCAGACAAGCAGGAAAGTAGACGTTTTGGGTCGGGATCCCTCTGAAGAGGGTTTCAGGCAGAAACGTTGCCTTTCCTGTGCCCTGACCTGCCGTGTTCTCCAGCTCCACACTGTGTTACCTCTTCATCTCTCAGGCTCTTTCCGGAAACACACACACTCTCACACACAATCTGTCTTTATAAGGAGTTGAGTTGAAATACCACGTACAGTGGCAATTTGTGTGTTTTGGGCTGTAACAGCGGCTGGAGTACCAGGAATACAACCGCTCCAAATAGGAGGCAAAGAGCAAGGAGCAGTCCCGCTTCCAGCCCCACTCCTGGTTTAGGAGCAGCTCCACCCCATGACATGTCTAACCCGAGACCATAGTCCCCCTGACAGGACTACTCCCCAACAAGCCTGATCCGTCACAGCTACCATGAAACAGCTATCCCCTGACACACTAACCTCGGACACAACTGCCCCCTGACACAAATACCCCCGACACACTAACCCCAGATACAACTGCCCCACACAACTACCCATTGAAACACTGACCCTGGACACAACTACCCGCTGACACGCTCACTTTGCACACAACTGCCCCCTGACACAACTGCCCCGATACAATAACTCCAGATGCAACATCCCCCTGCAACAACTACACCCGAACACACTCCCTGATGTGGCTATGCCCAGACACAGCTACCACTTGACAGATCTGCGCACCTCCCACCGACACATCTGCCTCTTGACACCACTGTGCCCAAACATAACTACCTCTGGCATGAATTCCCTCTGTCAATACTGTCCCCCGAAAGGACTGCACTGTAACAGCTACGCCGAACATGCCTGTCCCCAAACGCAACTGCCTGTGACATGACTACTCCCCAACATGAATACCAGTCCGACATAACAAACCCTCAACATGGCTACTACATCACAACTACCCCCTGAAGTGACAATTCCCAAACCAGTCTGAACCCACCCCCCATCATGACTCCCACCCACATGATGAACAGTCCTGTCACGACTGCCCCCTAACATTACTCCCCCCAACATGTCTGCATCCTGACACGACAACTCCTCGACATGTCTGTCCCCTGACCCCACCAACTGATCCTATTACATGACTGTCCATGATATGTTGAGCTCCCTGATTACATCTACCCCTCTGGCACAACTACCCCTGACATGATAACTGCTCCGACAGGACCAGTCCCTAACACACTGACCACGGACACAACAGCGAAAATACTCCCTGACGCGGCTCTGCCCGAACACAGCTGCCACTTGACAGATCTGCTTGACAGACACAACGATGCTCCTAACACACATTACCCCTGCAATAACTACCCCCTTCGTATCCCTTCTTACCTGACAGAACTATTTCCTTGAGTTGAATCTTTTCATCATGTTTGGCACATTCTCTAAATTTGTGTTGACCAAAGGACTGAAATGCAAGAAGCCAACAATCCAAAGGGATAGAGCAACAATTTCTCCAGCACCATAAGAGGGTGCTGCTCGGCCAGACACGAGAGGAGATACAGCTTTGACTGTTAACTGTTCATCTTCATCCACTGATGACCTGCCAGCAGGCTCGGGTCAGGGATTGGGGAAGGTGCCCTAACAAGGTGCTCATTTGGGTGTTACAGCAGTTTGCAATCACCCTCACATTCCCAAGCTTACTATTTTGCAAGTAGGATTCACATATCTTTCACATATCATAGCTTTCACATATCTACCTTATCTATGCCTCTCCTGATTTCATAGACATCTGTATGGTCACCCCTGAGTCTCCTCAGCTCCAAGGAAAGAAGTCCCAGCCAATCCAATTCTTCTTAAAAGTCAAACTTCTATCAGCATTCTTTCCATAGTAAAGTGACCAGATCTACATGGAGTCGTCCAAATATGGCCTCACCAACGCATTGTACAGCTACAACAAGGCATCCCAACTGCTATAATCAATGCTCTGACCAATGAAAGCTAGCATGTGCAAGCAGTCCTCATCACTCAGTCTAACTGTGACTCTACTTTCAAGGAGCTACACACCTGAACCCTTTGATCTCTTCGTTCTGTAATAATCCTCAGGACTCTACTGTTGATGATGGAGGTCCTGCCCTGTTTTGCTTCACTGAAATGCGACACCTTGCATTCATCTAAATTGAGCTCCATCTGCCCACTGGCCCAATTGATTAAGTCTGGCACTCATAAGCTGTCACTTATTTCAGGATCCTAGAAAGCAAAGAGTCAGGTGTAAGGAACAAATCATTCTTTAGCCTGGTTTGTTTTCCTGATAGAATCACAGAATTGCTGCAGCAGATGGAGTTATTTGGGTCAACTTATCTGCATTGGTTGCTCAAGAAAGTGTCATTGCTGAGTGTTAATCTCCTGCTTTCCCTCAACACCCTTGCAGTACATGTTCTACATGACAATACAGTATATTTCCTTCATGAATGATAATGATATCAATGCAGCGTGGGCCGGGAGGACCACAGCAGGTCAGGAAGCATCAGAGGAGCAAGTAATTCAACCTTTTGGATTGGGACCCTTCATCACAACTGGTGAGGGGGTAAGGAGCTTAGAAATAGGGGGTGTGGGTGGGGTGGGGGAATGGTAGGTTGGCTGGTGATTGGTGGATGCAGGTCTGGGATTGTGGAGATTAGTCAATGGGAAGGGCAGTCCTGATAGGTGAGAGGGAAGATGATTGTGTCAGGTCAGGGAGATGGGGACAAGACAGAGGTCTAGGCATGGGGTGAGACTGGGAAATGGGGTGATATTGAAGTCAGTGAATTCTCTGTTGAAGCCATTAGCCTGTAAGATCCCCAACTGCAACATAGGGTCAGGGAGTGGGGAGGGGAGTTGAAATGGATGGCAATGGAAATGTGGTGTTGATTGGAGCGTACAGAACACAGATTCTCTGCAAATCATTCACGGAGTCTGCACTTGGTCTCTCCACATCAAAGAGACCACTTTGGGAGAAACAGACGCAGGGGACCACATTGGAGGAGGTTCAGGTGAGCCCCCAGCACATAAAGATTGTTTGTTTTGGGTTTTGGATGGGGGTGAGCGCGGAGGTGTAGGGGGGTTGTAGCAGTTCCGGTGGTTGCCGGGTGAGGAATGTGGAGTGGACAAGGTATTAGTGGAGAGAGCGGTCCCTACGAAAAGCATATTAGGGATGGGGAGGGAAATTTCTGTTTGGTAGTTGCGTCTGATTGCAAGTGGTCAAAGTGGTGGAGGATATGTTGAATTCAGATGTTGGTCGGATGGGATGGAAGGACCGGAGGACTCTGTCCTTGTTGCTGTTGGGACGAGGGGCTTTGAGGATAGAAGTGCAGAGAATGCAGGAGATGCAGTTGAGTTGTTTCCACAGGGAATGCTCGCTCCACGACTCCCTCATGCGCTCAACACACCCCAACAGCCCCTATGCCCAAAATCATTCTCTGCAAATGCAGAAAATGCGACACTTTCCCCTTAACCTTCTCACTCAACTCCATTTATGGCCCGGATAAGCGTTCCGTTTCCAACAGGGATTAACCTGTATGCCCTGCAACTTGGTCTATTATGTCTACCCTATCCCATTGACCAATCTCCACAATCGCTTCCTGCATCCACCTGTCACTACCTCAACTACCTGCCCCCAGCCCCAGACCACCTCAATTATTTCTGAGCTTCATTCCTCCTCCACAGTCCTAATGAAGGGCCCCGATCGAAAATGTCAACTTTCCTGCTCCTCTGATATTGCCTGACCTGCTGTGTTCCTTCAGGCCCACACTGTGTCGTCTCTAAGTTCCTGCATCAGCAGTTCTTGCTATTTCCCAGTCACTGAACAATAACAATCATTTTCAGTCCCTGTTCATTCCGCCCTGATTTTCTATCATTTTGGGCATTTTTTATGCCGCCATCTACAGAAAGAGATTGAAAATATTTGGTCAATGTCTTCAACATTCCCTCCAAAATCATTGTTAATTCCTGAATTCTATTGACTCAGGGACAAATATTTCCTTTAGCTCCCCACATACTTTTATCCACCTTTATAGAAATAGACCTTCTTGCTGGTTTGGATATTTTATTCCACTTTCTCCCTCTCTTTCAAAAAAATCATCCATTAACAGTTCGAAGAAATCCAAACTTATTCCAGTCAGCTTCACAGCATTAACCAGTTTCATTCACCTTGATATGATCCATAACATCTGCAGCTCGTAAAGAATGGTATTCCCTTCTCATTGAAGTGTGTCTCAGTGAAAAGTACACTTCTTGGGCAGTACGAAAGGGCTCCTTAAAAGTCTAAAGCTGCTGAGTTACCATGCTACATTGCACATCCGCTTTTTTGCTTTGCTGTACTCTCTAACCAACTGTGCTTTTGTAGGTTAGTATTTCTTTGAATGAAGTTGAAAGACGAACGTCAGTACCATGTTTATCACCCTCAAACTGGTCAGCATTTCATGTTGTGAGCATTCATGAGTAGTGTGTCTGTTACTGAACCTGCTTCTCTATCTATCTACCTTATGCTTCGACACATGCACAGCCACACACCCACGCTTGGATTGAGATGCAGATAAACAGTGTACTGGCACAGGTGCACAGGCAGTCAAATTAGGCAGGAAAAATCACAGAGCAAAGGTCCTGGAGATATCATCTTCTTTCAATGATGTCTATTAATAAGACACCGGGACTGTGGATGAGAGAGAAACGTGTGCAAAATTGATTGCTGATGATGTAATTCTACAGTCAGTCTCAATGTTTAACACATTTCACAATTGGAGTAAAGGGATAGTACACAATATTCTTCAAATGCTCTCTGAACTTAGGATGTGTGATGACATAAATCACAGTGTTTGTGCAGCAACTCAGCATCTGCAGCATGTAGCCCAGTTCCATTACAAAAAGAGGCAGATCTTCAGACTCATATCCCAAAAATGTCATTCTCCAATTTATGGAATACACCATTGATACTGACCATAACAGAATGAAATTTCCTGAGATAAGAAACAATAAAATGATGGAATTCTTTCGACTCTTCATCACTGCGTCTTTGGTGCCCTTTCTGTTGCTCTGATGGTGGCGTCTCCTGCGGGATCTGCTGGTCACTGCAATGTGTCTAACCGTTAAGACATTGAGAAGCAGAATGAGAATAAAAGCAATTCCTGGTGTTAATATGTAATGACAGAACTCAACTGCTCCCCAGACTGGAGAAAATTTCACATCCCTTGTCACCCAACAAAACCAGGGTCTGCTGCTGTCATGATACTGATCAGTAAACAGAAAATACCAGAAAATGTTCTTCAAACAGCTCAATCCAGTCACTGTTGCCAGAACCACGGCTGCTGTTTTCACATTGCAGTATTTACTTCTCAGATTTGGGCAACAAATTGCAACAAATCGATCAAAGGTGAAAGTGACGGTGAACCAGACAGAACAGTCAGTGGCTGCATAAAGCAGGACAGCGTGGATATTACACACAGGGATACCTTCTAAGAAATGATGCCCTTCCAGATAGACAAATGGAATGTGTCGCAATATGAGGTCAAAGATAGTGACCAGGAGATCTGCTATTGCCATGGCTACCAGGTAGTGAGAGACACATCGGGAGAGACCACACTTTTCCTGGGACAGGATCACAATTGTTACTACATTGGCTGTGAGGAAAGCAAACAATGAAGTTATAGTTTGTGCTTGGAACTATGTTCCTAGTTTTATTGAGCACTGATTGAGATGTACAAATGGCATTTTGTATCCATTCCTGTCAGAAATGTTTGCATCAGTGCTCAGTTTATTTGGTGGATCCAACGACACTTGGTCCATAAATTGACCATGAAATGAAAACATAAGATGAGATAAAAGTTGATGTTAACTGAGGTGTTTCTGACTGTTGAATTGACAGGTAATGAAAGTTGGAAATGGTTAAGTTCTAAGAGATTCTACCCTCATGTAAACACATGATGGAACCAATGGTAAAACAATGTTGCTTGTAAATGCCAGCAAGGATTCTAGTGTTAATCGATCAAATAGCTCAACTGCATGGACGTGAGGTCAGTGGAGAAATAGATACTGAGTCAGTGAGCACTCAATAAGACACTAAAATTGCCAGGATTATAGACCGAACAGCCGGACCCTGAGGAAAGCAAGAAGCAGTAAAGATGAGAGAGTAAATTTCAAGCGCCATAAGGCCCTTACTAATGGTTGGCAGAATGAACAACACAGAGGAAAGTAAATTAGAGCAGCAAGTGTTGCACTGTAAATACCACAATTTATAGAAATACAAAAGACTTACCAGGCACTGCAATGATAGCGAGAATCGGATAATAAATGAATTGGATAATCCGAAGGACCATTCGAATGTGGTATTTCAGTGGCTTCCGATCAAAAGTAGCAGAAAGAGAATTCAACATCTCAATGAAACCCCTTCCCAATGTTTTCCCATTCCCATCGACTGTTCTTACATTTTGAACCATTGTCAAGCCATTCCAATCTGTTGTAACATTCCAATCGTTTGTTCTTAGATTCCAATCCAGTGTTGTATTGTTCCAATCCATCATTGCCAGATTCCAATACATTGTTGCATCATTCTAATCTATTACTCTCCAATTCTAAACTGTGATCTGTCCTCCTCTCTCTCTCTCTCTCTCTCTTTCTGGTATCCCAGATTTCTGTTAGTCCCACAGCTGTCTCTCCCAGTGACACTGAGAGGAAAAATTGAACAATGTCCCTTATAAGTAGACGTAGTACACCCTGCAGCAACACAATTTGGATCCATGGGGACTCACATTAGTGACAGTGACTGAACAAACACAAACTCTTTCCAACCTGTCTCCTGTGTGCCAGAATAAACTGATGTAATTACCCAGGTGATTTCAGAGGTCAGCTGAGGAAAGAGTGATGTCATTAATGAATGTTCAGGCTGTAAATTTGGATTTGGGGCTAGAGACTGAGCATGACAAATGTTGAGCTCTGTTTAAGAGAGGGAGTGAATGGACCATGTAATTGCAGGTCAGTGCATAAGTTGAAAGTCATGCCGTAAGGTGACAGGGGAAGCCTGAAGCATGACACACTGGGTGAGCTGATGAAAATAAAGTGGTGAGCAGCTGTTCAGGCAGCAAGGAGATGTCTGGTCTGTTTAGCCTCCTTCAGCTGACAGCACCGAAATTACCCTACCACACCTCCATCCTTATCAAACCATCTCCGCATTTCCAAATCATGGCCATTCATGTACATTTCCATGTGCCGCGATGTCATTAGTAACTTGAAATCTACCAATCTCTGCCTTGACATTAGAGCTTCCACAAGTTGTCTGGGGCACACATTTTTACAATTCCTCATCCTCTCGGTGAAGAGATTCCTCCTCATCTCAGTCCTAAATGGATTGTCCTTTATTCTGAGAAGGTTCTCGGGGAGTCACACACAGGGCCAGAGAAACATCCTTCCTGCACTTACTGTCAATGTGTTTCAGCATTTTGGAATTTTCTTGGATATTACTGAATTCATTTCACTCCATATATTCCAGTCTCCCTCATCATTATGTAAGGGGGCCAAACCTGTATACAGATCCACTCTCCTACCTTTACTCTGATGCCTTGATTCCTCAATTTACGAAAAAACCCCACAGCTCTCTGCGACAAAGAGTCCCAAAGACTCACGACCCTCTGAGAGAAGAAATTTACCCTCATCTCAGTTTTCAATTGGGGCCCCCTCATTATGAGACAATGCCCTATATTCTTCAACTCTCCCGTGAGATGAATCATTCTCTGTACAGAACTCTGTCAACACTCTTCATGCGATTGCCTCTCATTCCTCTAAACTCCAGTGAGTACAGTAGGAATCTGTTTAATCTTTGCTCCATAGCCAATTCTTCCACACTGGGATCATCCTTGTGAACATTTCTGATCTGCCTCCAATGAAATGTTACCTCTTCTTATCTCAGCAGCACTTTTCATATTTGCAAAAAGACTTCCCTCGTTTTATACTCCAACTGCCTTGAAGTTCTGCCAACATTCCTTTTATGATTACCTGCTCGGTTTTACAGCAGTGAGCAGTGGGAGCTGGGAGGAAGTGAGATCGGAGCAGACAGGCTGTTGGGAAGGTAAGTGATGCTGAGAAACAAACCACCTCACCATTCTAAACCCACTCCCCAGGACATAGCCCAAGGCTTGACATTGTGAGTGCATATCTAAATAATTCTTCTTTTGTATTAGGGCTTCTGTCTCTCCCACTCTTACAGGCAGTGAGTTTCAGATCCCCACCATCCTCTGGGTGAAAACATTTTTCTTCACATTCCCACAAAACCTCCTGCACATTCTCTTAAATGTTTGCACCCCACACACCCTGGTACTGGATCCTTCCATCAACGGGAAATGTTTCTTCCAATCTCCCCAATCTCTGCCGAACATTAATTTATACATCTTAATCATGTACCCTCTCAATATCCACTATCCCATGGGAAAAAACCCAATCTGTCTTCAATAACTGGATCTGTCTATCCCAGGTAAAATCCTGGTAAATCTCCTTCACAACTTCTCTTGTGCAATCACATCCTATAATGTGTATTATGGGACTGCATACTCTTGCTGTGTGTCCCTGAACAATGCTTTTTCACAATTCTACCATAACCTTCCTGCCCTTAAACTCAATGCCTTGGCAAACAAAACCAAGTGTAATGTATCCCTTGTTAACCACTCCTCCTCATCGCATACAATAAATGGACTGATGGACACGCACCGAAGCTCACTCTGATTCTCAGTGCTGCACCGCAGCCAACCATCCATCATGTGTTTCCTTGCCTGTCCTCCTGCCCAAGTGCAACACTCCACACCTGCCAGGTTGAACAAGTGTTCTGAAGGTCAGCTTCAGAGTTCATGGATCTCACTGACCAGACCTGTACGATGCACACCAGCAAATTCACAGATAGCGTCTCTCTACTGAGGAAGACCATGACCCCTGTGGAGGATTGAGACACCTGCCACATGTGACCTTGACAGAATATCACACGCCCAAATAATGAATGGATGCTGAATAATGGGAGTTTTAAAGGTGGAATCCATAACTGCACTTGAATCTGACTGTTCAACACAAATGTCGATTATGTAGCAAAAATATCAACATATTGTCTAATTAGTGAGACGTTGCAGAGCTCTGAGATGCAGAGAGATCCAGGAGTCCTAGTGCATAAGACCAGGAGACATTGGAGCAGAAATTAGGCCATTCAGCCCGTTGAGTCTGCTCCACCATGCAATCATGGCTGATAAGTTTCTCAACCCCATTTTCCAGCTATTTCTTTGTAACCCTTGATCCCCTTCACAATCAAGAACATATCTAACTCTGTTTTAAATATGGTCAGTGATTCACGAATTTCTGTCCGATAATGTTTCTCCCTCTCTCCGTTTTAAAGACGCTTCCCATTACACAAAGTCCGTGTCCTCAGATACAACGCTTTCCTGCCAATGGAAACATCCTCCCAACATCCACTCTCTCCAGGCTGTTCAATATTTCTGAGTTCCAATCAGGACTACTCTTATCCTTCTAAACTCTATCGAGTATCGACGCAGAGTGCTCAAACATTCTCATATGTTCAGCCTTTCATTCCTGAAATCATTCTCGTGAACCTCCACTGGGTCTCCAGGCTGGATATATTCTTCCTGAGGTATGAGGCCTAAAATTGCCTACAAAAGGTTTGACCAGACCTTTATAAAGCCTCACAGATATACCCCTGCTTTTATATTCTAGTCCTCTACAAGTAAATGCGAAAATTGTATTTGCCTTCTTAACTACCAACCGAACATGCAAGTTCACCTTAAGAGACTCCCATGTCCTTTTGCACTTCTGATTTCTGAACTTTCTCCCCAGTTCGAAGTGTCTATTCCGTAATTCTTCCTGCCAAAGTGTAGAGCCTCACACTTTCCCACGTTGTATTCCATCTGCCACTTCTTTGCCCACTCTCCAAATGTGTCAATTCTTCAGCAGCTTCCCCTCCTCTTCAATACTACCTGTTGCTCTTCCTTTCTTTATGTCATCAGCAAACTTTGCCAGAATGCCCTCAGCTCCTTCATCTGAATCAATAATGTATAAAGTGAAAAGTTGTGGTCTGACCCTTATGGATTTCAACGCGCTTCTGGCTGCCATGCTGAGAAAGACCCTTTTATCCGACTCTCTGCTTTCTGCCAGATAGTCAATCTTCTCTCCATGCTATCACCTTGCCTTGAACACCATGGGCCCTTGGCGGACTCAGCACCCTCCTGTGCCGCACCTTAATGAAGGTCTTGTTGAATTCCTGGGAGATAACATCAGTTGGTTCTCCTTGGTCTACCCTGCCTATTACCCCCTCAAAGAATTCTAAAAGATTTGTCAGGCATGACCTCCCCTTGATGAAACAATTTGCTGTATTTTCCCATGCACTACCAAGTATTCGGAAAGCTCATCCATTTTTCTCCAGAAGGGTCCAGACCTGAAACATCAGCTTTTCTGCTCCTCTGAAGTTGCTTGACCTGCTGTGTGCATCCAGCTCGACACCTTGTTGTCTCAATTCTCTGGCCCAACCTGGTTTTGAATTACATACAATCTTCTGCTGAGCCCAAGCGTCAAAAATGAACAATCATCATCGGGAACACAATGCCTTGTAAGAGAAATCCTCACCACAGCTCAACATGTCAGATTGAGCTATGTGGGAAATCTGCTGTCACCATCCTGTTTATTGGTGAAAATCAAAAATCACACGACACCAGGTTATAATCCAACAGGTTATTTGAAGACATCAGCTTATTTATAAACCTGTTGCAGGATGAAGTGGTGTTAGAACATATAACATAGAACATTACAGCGCAGTACAGGCCCTTCAGCCCTCGATGTTGTGCCGACCTGTCATACCGATCTCAAGCCCATCTAACCTACATTATTCCATGTACGTCCATATGCTTGTCCAATGACGACTTAAATGTTCCTAAAGTTGGCAAATCTACTGCCGTTGCAGGCAAAGCGTACCATTCCCTTACCACTCTCTGAGTGAAGAAACTACCTCTGACATCTGTCCTATATCTTTCACCCCTCAATTTAAAGCTATGCCCCCTCGTGCTCGCCGTCACCATCACAGGAAAAAGGCTCTCCCTATCCACCCTATCTAACCCTCTGATTATTTCATATGTTTCAATTAAGTCACCTCTCAACCTTCGTCTCTCTAATGAAAACAGCCTCAAGTCCCTCAGCCTTTCCTCGTAAGACCTTCCCTCCATACCAGGCAACATCCTAGTAAATCTCCTCTGCACCCTTTCCAAAGCTTCCACATCCTTCTTATAATGCGGTGACCAGAACTGTACACAATACTCCAAGTGCGGCCGCACCAGAGTTTTGTACAGCTTCACCATAACCTCTTGGTTCCGGAACTCAATCCCTCTATTAATTAAAGCTAAAACACTGTATGCCTTCTTAACAGCCCTGTCAACCTGGGTGGCAACTTTCAAGGATCTGTGTTCATGGACACCGAGATCTCTCTGCTCATCTACACTGCTGAGAATCTTACCATTAGCCCTGTACTTGGCCTTCCGGTTACTCCTACCAAAGTGCATGACCTCACACTTGTCTGCCTTAAACTCCATTTGCCACCTCTCAGCCCAGCTCTGCAGCTTATCTATGTCTCTCTGCAACCTACAGCATCCTTCGTCACTATCCACTACTCCACCGACCTTAGTGTCGTCTGCAAATTTACTAACATCCTTCTACACCCTCATCCAGGTCATTTATAAAAATGACAAACAGCAGTGGACCCAACACCAACCCTTGGGGTACACCACTAGTAACTGGTCTCCAGGATGAACATTTCCCATCAACTACCACCCTCTCTCTTCTTTCAGCAAGCCAATTTCCAATCCAAACTGCTCTATCTCCCACAATTCCATTCCTCTGCATTTTGTACAATAGCCGATTGTGGGGAACCTTATCGAACGCCTTGCTGAAATCCATATACACCACATCAACCGGTTTACTCTCATCTACCTGTTTGGTCACCTTCTCAAAGAAATCAATAAGGTTTGTGAGGCACAACCTACCCTTCACAAAACCGTGCTGACTATCCCTCATCCATTTATTCTTTTCTGGATGTTTATAAATCCTATCTCTTATAATCTTTTCCAACACTTTACCAACAAGAGGTAAGGCTCACTGGTCTATAATTTCCAGGGTTGTCTCTACTCCCCTTCTTGAACAGGGGAACCACATTTGCTATCTCCAGTCATCTGGCACTATTCCTGTAGACAATGACGAGTTAACGATCAATGCCAAAGGCTCGGCAATCTCCTCCCTGTCTTCCCAGAGGATCCGAGGATAAATCCCATCCGGCCCAGGGGACTTATCTATCTTCACCTTCTGAAGGATTTCTCATACCTCTTCCATGTGAACCTCACTCCCACCTAGCCTAGTAGCCTGTATCTCAGTATTCTCCTCGACAACATGGTCGTTTTCTGGAGTGAATACTGTTGAAAAATATTCATTTAGCGCTTCCCCTATCTCATCTGACTCAGCACACAGCTTACCACTACTATCCTTGATTGGGCCTAATCTTACTTTCGTCATTCTTTTATTCCTTAAATACCTATAGAAAGCCTTCGGTTTACCCTGATCCTATCCACCAACAACTTCTCATGTCTCCTCCTGACTCTTCTGAGCTCTCTCTTCAGGTCTTTCCAGGCTACTTCGTCGCCCTCAAGTGCCCTAACTGAGCCTTCACATCTCATCCTAACATAAGCCTTCTTCTTCCTCTTGACCAGAGATTCCACCTCCTTTGTAAACCACGGCTCCCGCACTCTACAGCTTCCTCCCTGCCTGACAGGTACATATTTATCTAGGACACACAGGAGCTTTTCCTTGAATAAGCTCCACATTTCTAATGTGCCTATCCCCTGCAGTTTCCTTCCCCATTCTATGCTCCCTAAATCTTGCCTAATCTCATCGTAATTACCTTTCACCCAGCTATAACTCTTGCCCAGTGGTATACACCTATCCCTTTCCATCACTAAAGTAAACATAACAGAATTGTGATCGCTATCACCAAAGTGCTCACCTACTTCCAAATCTAACACCTGGCCGGGCCCATTACCCAGTACCAAATCTAATGTGGCTTCATCCCTTGTTGGCCTATCTACATACTGTGTCAGGAAGCCCTCTTGCACACTCTGGACAAAAACTGACCCATCTATAGTACTCGAACTATAATGTTCCCAGTCAATATCTGGAAAGTTGAAGTCCCCCATGACAACTACCCTGTCTCTCTCACTCCTTTCGAGAATCATCTTTGCTATCCTTTCCTCTACATCTCTGGAACTATTCGGAGGCCTATAGAAAACTCCCAACAGGGTGACCTCTCCTTTCATGTTTCTAACATCAGCCCATACTACCTCAGCTGATGAGTCCCCAAACATCCTTTCTACAACTGCAATACTGTCCTTCACCAACAATGCCACACCTCCACCCCTTTTACCATCTTCTCTGTTCTTACTGAAACATCTAAATCCCAGAACCTGCAACAACCATTCCTGTCCCTGCTCTATCCATGTCTCCGAAATGGCCACAACATCGAAGTCCCAGGTACTAACTCATGCTGCAAGTTCATCCACCTTATTCCGGACGCTCCTGGCATTGAAGTAGACACACTTCAATCCAACTTCTTGCTTGCCGGTGCCATCTTGCTTCCCTGAAACTTTATTTCGGACCACCCTACACTCAACCTTTTCTATAGTCGAACTACAATTTTGGTGCCCATCCCCCTGCTGAATTAGTTTAAACCCACCCGAACAGCCTTAGCAAATTCCGCCCCCCCCCCCCCCCCCCCAGGATATCTTTACCCCTCTGGTTCAGGTGAAGACCATCTTGCTTGTAGAGGTCCCACCTACCCCAGAAAGAGCCCCAATTATCCAAGAATCCAAAACCCTCCCTCCTGCACCATCCCTGTAGCCACGTGTTCAACTCCTCTCTCTCCCTATTCCTCGCCTCACTAGCACATGGCACGGGCAACAAACCAGAGACAACAACTCTGTTCATCCTAGCTCTCAGCTTCCATCCTAGCTCCCTGAATTTCTACCTTAAATCCCCGTCTCTCTTCCTACCTATGTCATCGGTGCCAATGTGGACCACGACTTGAGGCTGCTCCCCCTCCCCCTTAAGGATCCCAAAAACACGATCAGAGACATCATGCACCCTGGCACCTGGGAGGCAACACACCAAAACCCTTTTGACCCTGCCCATCCCAGTTCAACATTGGCAACTCTACGTCTTGTTCAAAATGAATCGGAAAATGTTGAAATAGAAGTTGAATGTGAGAAAATGTGAATTTGTTCCAGATGGAAGTGAGAGCAACAGAACACAGTAATATTTAAATGGAGAAAGACTGCAGAAAGCTTCAATACAAGGGGACTTTGGGGGACATGTGCACAAAACGCAGAAAGACCATAAGGCTATAAAACATAGGAGTGGAAGTAAGGCCATTCAGCCCATCGTCCACTCCGCCATTTAATCGTGGCTGATGGGCATTTCAACTCCACTTCCCTGCACTCTCCCTCTAGTCCTTGATTCCTTGTGAGATCAAAGAATTTATCAATCTCTGCCTTGAAGTCATTAAATATCCCGGCCTCCACTGTGCTCCGTGGCAATGAATTCCACAGGCCCACCACTCTCTGGCTGAAGAAATGTCTCCTCATTTCCATTCTAAATTGATCCCCTCTAATTCTAAGGCTGTGCCCACGTGTCCTAGTCTTCCCGCCCGATGGAAACAACTTCTCAGAGTCCACCCCTTCTAAGCCATGCATTATCTTGTAAGTTTCTATTAGATCTCCCCTAAACCTTCTAAACTCTAATGATTACAATCCCAGGATCCTTGGCCATTCATCCTATATTAGGCCGACCATTCCAAGGATCATCCATATGAATCTCCGCTGGACACGTTTCAGTGCCAGTATGTCCTTCCTGAGGTGTGGGTCCCAAAATTGGACATAGTATTCTAAATGGGGCCTAACTAGAGCTTTATAAATTCTCAGAAGCACAACGCTGCTTTTATATTCCAACACTTTGAGATAAATGACAACATTACATTCGCTTTCTTAATCACAGACTCAACCTGCAAGTTAACCTTTAGGGAACCCTGGACTAGCACTCCCAGATCCCTTTGTACTTCGGCTTTATGAATTTTCTCACCGTTTAGAAAATAGCCCATGCCTGTATTCTTCTTTCCAAAGTGCAAGATCTTGCATTGCTCACATTGAATTTCATCAGCTATTTCCTGGGCCACTCTCCTAAACTGTCTAAATCTTTCTGCAGCCTCCCCACCTCCTCAGTACTACCTGCCTGTACACCTAACCTCATATCATTGGCAAACTTTGCCAGAATGCCCCCAGTCCCTTCATCCAGATCATTAATATATAAAGTGAACAGCTGTGGCCCCAACATTGAACCCTGTGGGACACCACTTGTCCCCTGTAGCCATTCCGAAAAAGAGCCTTTTATCCCAACTCCCTACCTTCTTTCAGACAGCCAATCCTCAATCCATGCCATTAGCTCACCTCGAACACCATGGGCCCTCACCTTACTGAGCAGCCTCCCGTGAGGCACTTTACCAAAGGCCTTTTGGAAGTCTAGATAGATAACATCCACTGGGTTTCCCTGGTCTAACCTACTTGTTACCTCTTCAAAGAATTCTAACAGATTTGTCAGGCACGATCTCCCCTTACTAAATCCATGCTGACTTATTCTAATCTGACACTGCACTTCCAAGAATTTAGAAATCTCATCCTGAACGATGGATTCTAGAATTGTACCAACAATCGAGGTTAGGCTAATCGGCCTATAATTTTCCATCTTCTTTTCTTGATCCTTTCTTAAACAAGGGGGTTACAACAGCAAGTTCCCAATCATCTGGGACTTTCCCTAACTTTTGAAAGATCACAACCAATGCCTTCGCTATTTCTTTAGCCACCTCCCTCAGAACTCTCGGATGTAGCCCTTCGGGGCCAGGAGATTTATCAAATTTTAGACCTTTTAGCTTTTCTAGCACTTTCTCTTTTGTAATGCCGACCATACTCAACTCTGCCCCCCACTCTCCTTAATTGTTGGCATACTACTCATGTCTTCCATCGTGAAGACTGACATAAAGCACTTCAGTTCTTCAGCTATTACCTTGTCTCCCATCACTAGCCTTCCAGCATCAATTTGGAGAGGCCCAATGTCTACTTTGGCCTCTTGTTTGTTTCTTATGTTTTATAGAAACTGTTACTATCGTTTCTAATATTACTGGCTAGCCTACCTTCATATTTGATCCTCTCCTTCCTTATTTCTCTCTTTGTTCTCCTCTGTTTGTTTTTGTAGCCTTCCCAATCTTCTGATTTCCCAGTGCCCTTGGCCACTTTATAGGCTGTCTCTTTTTCTTTGATACATTTCCTGACTTCCTTTGTCAGACATGGCTGTCTAATCCCCCCTGCTGAATAATCTTTTTTTTCTTTGGGATGAATGTCTGTACTGTGTCCTCAATTACACCCAGAAACACCTGCCATTGTTGCTCTACTGTCTTCCCCGCTAGGCTCTGCTTCCAGTTGATTTTCATCAGTTCCTCTCTCATGCTCCTGTAATTATCTTTATTTAACTGGAACACCATTACATCCGATTTTGCCTTCTCTCTTTCAAACTGCAGACTGAACTCTACCATATTATGATCGCTGCCTCCAAAGTGTTCCCTTACTTTAAGATCTTTTATAAAATCTGGCTCATTACACAGCACTAAGTCCAGAAATGCCTGCTCCCTTGTGGGCTCCATCACAAGCTGTTCCAAAAAGCATTCCATGAATTCCCTCTCTCTGGATTCACCGGCAACACTATTTACTCAGCCCATCTACATCCTGAAGTCCCCCATGATCACCGTGACCTTCCCTTTCTGACATGCCCTATCCATTTCTCGGTGCATCTTGCGCCCCTGGTCCTGATCACTGTTAGGAGGTCTGTACATAACTCTCATTATGGTTTCTTTGCCTTTGTGGTTCCTCAACTCCACCCACTCAAACTCCACATCATCTGACCCTCTGTCATTCAGTGCCATAGATTTAATATCATTCTTAACTAACAGGGCAACCCCACCCCCTCTGCCCAACTCCCTTATCTTTTCGATAAGTTGTAAATCCTTGGATGTTTAACTGCCAGTCCTGAACCCCCTGCAACCATGTCTCTGTGATGCCTCCCACATCATAAACATTCAAGATGATTTGTGCCGTGAATTCATTTACTTTGTTACGAATACTACAAACATTTAGGTAAAGTGTCTTAATGCTAACTTTCTTATAAGTATTAGAGATATTGGAAATCATAAGATGTCCTAAGTTATCCTTTCTTTTTGCTGCATTCCTAGTCTGCCTCGAGCTTAAACCCATCTATACGTATGGTATCCTGCAGCTTATCTTTCCGTTTAACTCCATACTCCCTGTTGCTTTTGCTTTCCATTCCCCCCGACTCAGAAGTTTAAAGCTGTACTGACCACCCTATTTATGCTTTTCGCTAGAACACTGGTTCCTGATCAGTTCAGGTGGAGACCGTCCCAATGGTACAGATCCCCCCGGTTCCAAAAATGATGCCAATACCCCATGAAATGGAATCCCTCTTTCCCACACCACTCCCTTAGCCACGTGTTTACTTCCCGAACTTTCTTATCCCTACGCCAACTGGCACTTTTCTCGGGCAGTAATCCGGAGATTATGACCCTTGAAGACCTGTACTTCAATTTCCTTCCTCGTGCTTGATAATCCCTGAACAGGTCCTCTACTCTAGCTTTCGCTATGTTGTTAGCCCCAACGTGGACCACAATGACTGGATCCTCCCCCTCCCACTCCAATATCTTTTCAAGGCTGTCGGAGATGTCCTGCACCCTGGCACTGGGCAGGCAACACACCATGCGGGACCCCGATCCGGCTTGCATAGGATACTATCTGTCCCCCTAATTATAGAATCCCCTATAACCACTACTTGTCTTTTTGCTCCCACCTCTTGAATGTCCTTCTGCACCATGGTGCCGTGGTCAGTAGGCTCATCCTGTCCACAGCCCTTTCCCTCATCCGTACAGGGAGTAAGAATCTCATACCTGGTGGACAAGGCCAAGAGCTGAAGCTCCGGCACTCCTGAACTCAGAATCGCCCAACCTGCCTCACTTACAGTCACACCCTGTTGTCCGTGAACACTTATTGAATTTGAATTACTTAATCTACCGGGTGTGACTGCCTCCAGAAACAATGTTCAGGTAACTCTCCCCCTCCCAGATGTGCCACAGAGTTTGAAGGTCAGATTCCAGATCATTAATTCTGGTACGGAGTTCTTCCAGCAACCAACACTTGTTGCAGATGTGGTCACCGCCATTCACAATGGGATCAGCCAGCTTCCACATCATACAGCTACAGCACATCACCTGTCCAGCCATTACTACTTATTGAATTAACTTTTACAATTTAGAACATAGAACATAGAACAGTACAGCACAGAACAGGCCCTTCAGCCCACAATGTTGTGCCGACCATTGATCCTCATGTGTGCACCCTCAAATTTCTGTGACCATATGCATGTCCAGCAGTCTCTTAAATGACCCCAATGACCTTGCTTCCACAACTGCTGCTGGCAATGCATTCCATGCTCTCACAACTCTCTGTGTAAAGAACCCGCCTCTGACATCCCCTCTATACTTTCCACCAACCAGCTTAAAACTATGACCCGTCGTGCTAGCCATTTCTGCCCTGGGAAATAGTCTCTGGCTATCAACTCTATCTATGCCTCTCATTTATGTATTAAATAATTTCTAGTACTTCTCTGCCACGGTCTTCTTCAATTGACCAATTCAACTTTTAATCAATCACATGATACTCAAGAAATATAAATTGAAAGCTTTACCTTAACACCACATGAGAGTCCTTCTCAGTTAGAGCTTCCGCTCTTCCTGCTACTGGAACAGAAATGGAGTGCTCCGCTGGTCGAGGTAAGTTTTTTAACCCTTAAAACGGTGACTCACCTTCCCTGCAGGCCCCTGATTGATGCTCCCACTCTTCCTGCTGCGAGTTTCTGGGGTCTTAATTAGGTTAGAGGAAGAGGGCAGGAATACTGAGTACTGAGAAGGTGGGGAGGCTACAGAAGGATTTAGACAGTTTAGGAGAGTGGTCCAGGAAATGGCTGATGAAATTCAACGTGAGCAAATGCGAAGTCTTGCACTTTGGGAAAAAGAAAACAGGCATAGACTATTTTCTAAACGGTGAGAAAATTCATAAAGCCAAAGTACAAAGTGTTGGTTCAGGATTCTCTCAACGTCAACTTGCAGGTAGAGTCCATGATTAAGAAAGAGAATGTAATGTTGTCATTTATCTCAAGAGGGTTGGAATGTAAAAGCAACAATGTGGTTCTGAGACTTTATAAAGATCTAGTTAGGCCCCATTTAGAATACTGTGTCCAATTTTGGGCCCCACACCGCAGGAAGGACATACTGGCACTGGAGCATGTCCAGCGGAGATTCACATGGATGATCCCTGGAATGGTAGGCCTAACATACGATGAATGGCTGAGAATCCTGGGTTTCCATTCATTCGAGTTTAGAAGGTTGAGAGGAGGTCTAATAGAAACTTCCAAGATAATGTATGGCTTAGAACGGGTGGATGCTGGGAATTTTGTTTCCATCAGACAGGGAGACTAGGACCCGTGGGCACAGCCTTAGAATTAGAGGGGGTCAATTTAGAATGGAAATGAGGAGACATTTCTTCAGCCAGAGAGTGGTGGGCCTGTGGAATTCATTGCCAAGCAATGCAGTGGACTCCAGGGCGTTAAAATGTCTTCAAGGCAGAGATTGATACATTCTGCAGCCTTTCTCCATTAAAATATTACTCAGTTCTGTTGCACTTACTTCCAAACAGAACAACTTCATATTTTCACACTTTCAACTTCTTTTTCAAAGTTTTCCTGTTCATTTTGAACAAGTCGTAGAGTTGCCAGTGTTGAACTGGGATGGACAGGGTCAAAAGTGATGCAACACCAGCTTATACTGCAACAGGTTTACAAATAAACTGATGTCTTCAAATAAACCTGTTGGATTATAACCTGGTGTCATGTGATTTTTAATTTTCACCAATAAACAGGATGGTGACAGCAGACTTAACAGATAGTTCAACCCGATATGTTGAGCTGTGGTGAAGATTTCTCTTACAATGCATTGTGTCCCCTATGACAATTGTTGATTTGTGACACTTGCACTCAGCAGAAGATTCTATGCAATGCAAAACAGGTTGGGCGAGAGAATTGAGACAACAAGGATGCACACAGCAGGCCAAGCAACACTGGAGCAGCAGGAAAGCTGATGTTTCAGTCCTGGACCTGTCTGAAGAGAAATAGATGAGCTTTCTGAATACTTGGAAGTGCATGGGAACACAGCAAATGGTTTCATCAAGGGGAGGTCATGCCTGACAAATCTTTTAGAATTCTTTGAGCAGGTAACAAGCAGGGTAGACCAAGGATAGCCAATTGATGTTATCTACCCTGAATTCAAGAAGGACTTTGTTGAGGTGCTGCACAGGAGGCTGCTGCTTAGAGGCAAGGCGATAGCATGGAGAGAAGATTGGCTATCTGGCAGAATACTGACAGCGGGATAAAAGGGCCTTTCTTAGGATGGCAGCCAGTAGCAAGTTGAATCCCGTAAGGGTCAGTGCAGGGACCACAGCCTTTACTTTATACATTATTGATTTAGATGAAGGAACTGAGGGCATTCTGGCAAATTTTGCTGATGATATAAAGACAGGTAGAGCAACTGGTAGTATTGAAGAGGAGGGGATGTTGCTGAAAGCTGCACCCATTTTGCAGAGTGGGCAAAGAAGTGGCAGGTGGAAGACAACGTGGGAAAGTGTGAGGCTGTACACTTTGGTAGGAAGAATAAGGCCATAGACACTTTGAACCGGAGACAAAATTCAGAAATCTAAAGTGCAAAAGGACTTGGGAGTCTCTTAAGGTGAACTTGCATGTTCAGTCAGTAGTTAGGAAGGCAAATATAATTTTAACATTTATTTGGAGAGAACTAGAATATAAAAGCACAGTTGTATGTCTGAGGTTTTGTAAAGGTCTGGTCAGGCCACATTGGGAGTGTTGTGAACAATTTGGGCCTCATACCTCAGGAAGAATGTATCCAGCCTGGAGACCCAGAGGAGGTTCACGAGAATGATTCTAGGAATGAAAGGCTTAACATATGAGAATGTTTGAGCACTCTGGGTCTATACTCGACAGAGTTTAGATGGATAAGAGGCATCCTGATTGGAACTTAAGGAACACTGAACAGCCTGGAGAGAGTGGACGTTGGGAGAATGTTTCCATTGGCAGGAAAACCTTGGATCTGAGGGCACAGCCTGAGAGTAAAGGGAAGATCCTTTATAATGGAGATAAGGAGAAACTTTTTCATACAGAGATTCGTGGACCAATGGCAATATTTAAGACAGAGTTAGATATATTTTTGATTGTCAAGGGGATCAAGTGTTACAGAGTAAAAGCTGGAAAATGGGGTTGAGAAACTTATCAGCCATGATTGAATGGTGGAGCAGCCTCAATGGGCTGAATGGCCTAATTTCTGCTCCTATGTCTTATGGTCTAGTTGCGTGAGGACTCCTGGATCTCTCTGCATCTCAGAGCTCTGCAACATCTCACTATTTAGTCAATACGCATTTGTATCGAGCAGTCAGATTCAAGTGCAGTTATGGATTCCATCCTTAAAACTCCCATTATTCAGCATCGATCCATTATTTGGGTGTGTGATATTCTGTCAAAGACACATGAGGCAGGTGTCTCAATCCTCCACAGGGGTCATAGTCTTCCTCAGTAGAGAGATGCTCTCTGGGAATTTGCTGGTCTGCATAGTACAGGTCCAGTCAGTGAGATCCATGAACTCTGAAGCTGCCCTTAAGAACACTTGTTCACTCTAGTAGGTGTGGAGTGTTGCACTTGGGCAGGAGAACAGGCAAGGAAACACATGAAGAAAGGTTGGACGTTGTGAAGCACTGAGAATCAGAGGGAGCTTGGGGGTGTGTCCATCGGTCTATTTAGAGAGTGGGATAAGGAGATGAAGCGGTTAACAATGGATACATTACACTTGGTTTTGTTTGCCAAGGCATTGAGCTTAAGGGCAGGGAGGTTATGGTAGAATTGTTAAAAAGCATTGTTCAGGGATACACGGCAAGAGTATACAGTCCCATAATACACATTACAGGAGGGATGTGATTGCACTAGAGAAGGTGTGAAGGAGATTTACCAGGATTTTGCCTGGGATAGACAGATCCAGTTATTGAAGACAGATTGGTGTTGTTTTCCATCGGACAGAGGATATTGAGAGGGCACATGATTAAGATGTTTGTTGTAGCTTCGAGGGTGTTTGGTCTGTTTGCAAAGATTATGTTTTAATTTTAGTTAGTATTAGTGCAGCCTCAGGTGAATACTGGGTTTCAGTGAATAAGCCGAGCAAGGTAAGATTCTTTTGCTTTGTGGAAAGGGGCTGAGCTAGCAGTTAGGGCAGTGCTGTGCTCCTCTTGCCTGATGTTGGAGATCAGAGAGCAATCTCGTGTCCCCAATGGTATCTCTGCAGGAAGTGAAAGCAGCTGCAGCTTCTCACAGACCGTGTTGTTCAGTTGCAGTAGCATTTGGATACACTGAGGATTATACAGTAGGTACAGACTGCAATCTACGGCTAAGTACAGGGAAGTGGTCATACCAGAGGTTCGGTCAGATAGATGGGTAAGAGGACAGGCAGGCAGGTAGTGCAGAAGTCTCCTGTGGCTGCTCCCCTCTCAAACAGGTACACTGTTTCGGATAATAAAATGTGAGGCTGGATGAACACAGCAGGCCAAGCAGCATCTCGGATAGTGCTTGGGCGGGGGAGGGGAGATCAGCCTCTCAGGAGATAAGAAATGCAGCACCCAGGTCTGTGGCACCACAACTGACTCTGCTGTCCAGCAGGTTGGGAAAGATCCAAGCAAGCAATAGCAGTAGGAAATTAGCGAGTTCGGGTCACAGACAGGGATATTTGTGACTGCATTTGGAACTCCAGGATGGTGTGTTGCCTCCCTGGTGCCAGGGTCAAGGAATTCTCTGAGCAGTTGCACAAAATTCTTAAGGGGGAGAAAGAGCAACCAAAGCTCGTTGTGCACATTGGTACCAATGGCACAGGTAGGAAGAGGCAGAGTGAGTGCAAAGAAATAAAAAAAATTTGGGCCCCGCATCTCAGGAAGGACATACTAGCCCTGGAGCGTGTCCAGCGGAGATTCACATGGATGATCCCTGGAATGGTAGGTTTAACGTACGATGAATGGCTGAGGATCCTGGGATTGTATTCATTAGAGTTTGGAAGGTTGTGGGGAGATCTAATAGGAACTTAGAAGATAATGCATGGCTTAGAAAGGGTGGACGCTGGGAAGTTGTTTCCGTTAGGCGGGGAGAATAGGGCCCGTGGGCACAGCCTGAGAATTAGAGGGGGTAAATTTAAAACAGAAATGAGGAGACATTTCTTCAACCAGAGAGTGGTGGGCCTGTGGAATTCATTGCCACGGAGCACAGTGAAGGCCAGGACATTACATGTCTTCAAGGCAGAGATTGATAAATTCTTTGATCTCACAAGGAATCAAGGACGACGGGGAGAGTGCAGGAAAGTGTAGTTGAAATGCTCATCAGCAATGATTAAATGGCAGAGTGGACTCGATGGGCCAAATGGCCTTATTTCCACTCCTATGTCTTAAGGTGTTATGGCCTTATAGACTGAATTACAGGAACTCAAAGATAGTAATCCCTGGGATACTACCAATGCCGTGTGCGAGTGAGACAAGGAATGGAAAGAGAGGACAGATGAATGTGTGGCTAATGAGCTGGTGCAGGGGTCAGGGTTTCAGGTTCTTGGATCATTGAAACCTCTTCTGTGGCATTGCTGGCCTGTACAATGGGGACCGGTTGCCCCTAAACTGGAGGGGAACCAATATACTCACAGGGAGGTTCGCTCATGCTACTCAGGTGTTTTTAAACTAGAATGGCAGGAGGTTGGTAACCAGAGCCCCACGTCAGCAAGTGGAGGGATTGAGGGGAAGGTACATGTTAGGGCCAATAAATCAGAAAAAAAGGACAGGCAGTCACAGGTAAATGAATACGATGATAGTAATGGGCTGAACCCCTGGATCCCGGTACATGGGACTATGATGGTACGGCCACGACAGAGAATTATTTTTGAGAGGGGGAGGACTGGCTGATCAATGTTCCAGACATTCACTGTTTTAGATGTGATAGAAAGTAAAAGAGGTGGAGGAGTTGCATTACTATTGGAGAGAATATTACATCTGCACTCAGAGAGGATGTACTGGAGGGCTTGTCCACTGAAGCAATATGGGTAGAGCTCAAAACGAAGATGGTGCAATCGCCATGATAGGATCCTGTTATAGGCCCTCCAACAGCCTCCGAGACATTGAGGAACAAACATGTTGGCAGATTATGGAAAGATGCAATAAAAATAGATCTGTCACAGTGGGTGACTTTACCTTCCCCAGGACTGACTGGGGCTCCCTTACAGCAAGAGGCTTAGATCGGGCAGAATTTTTAATGTGCATCCAAGAGGGTATATTGAACCTCTACGTCAAGAGTTCAACAAGAGGAGGTGCCATTCTGGGCGTTGTACTGGCTAATGTGCCTAGTCAGGTGGCTGACCTTTCAGTGGGAGAATATATTGGAAACAGTGATCACAACTCCTTAACCATTAAGACAGCTGAAAATTAGGGTAATTCAGGACCTTGTGGCAAAGTGCGAAATTGGGAGAGGACAAATCATATCGGTATTAGACAGGAGCTAGGGAGCAGTTGTTCTCAGGAAAGTCTAAATTTGACATGTGGGAATGTTTAAAGTTCTGCTGATAAGAGTTCAGGTCTGGCATGTTCCAGTGAGGAGGAAGGACAATGATAGCAAGGTAAGGGAACCTTGGATGATGAGGGAAGTTATGAATTTAGTCAAAAGTAGAAAAGATGCATATGTAACATTTTGGAAGCTAAACTCAGACTGGGCCCATTAGGAATGTGAAGAAAGTAGGAAAGAACACAAGCAGGGAATTGGGAGAGCCAGAAGGGGCCATGATATGACATTTACAGTTAAGGTCAAGCAGAATTCTAAGGCACTCTATACATACATTAAAAAAGAACAGAACTTGGGAGAAGGGAGGGCCACTCAAGTATAAAGGAGGGAACATGTGCTGGGAGGTAGAGGATGTGGGGTAGAACCTAAATGAATACTTTGCGTCAGTATCCACCCAACAGAAGGATATGGAGGATACTGAGCTTTATGTGGAGCATGTTAATATGCTCGGGCATTTTGAGATGAAGAAAGAAGTGGTTTTGGGTCTTTTGAAGCAAATTAGGGTAAATAAGTCTCCAGGACTCAATGGAATCTACCCCAAGTTGTTGAGAGTTAAAAGTAGAGATTGCTGGGGCCTGGATGAAGAACTTTGTATCCTTGCGAACCACAGGAGAGCTCCCAGAGGACTAGCGAGTCTCTAATGCTGTCCCTCTGTTCAAGACAAATGGGTATCATCCAGGAGCATATAGACCGGTGAGTCTCACATCGGTGGTTGGGAAGCTCTTGGAGATTATTCATCGGATAAGACTGACACACATTTTGAACATGGCCAGTTAGGGATGGTCAGCAAGACTTTCTGCATTGCATGCCATGTCTTATTAAATTGGTTGAATTTTGTGAGGAGGTGATAAAGGTGATTGATGAGGGTAGAGCAGTGTGTATTGTCTACATGGATTTTAGTGAGGCTTTCGACAAGGTCCCTCATGGTAGGCTCACCCAGAAGATACAGATATATGGGATCCACAGTGACCTGGCCATGTGTATTTGGAATTGGCTTGTCCACAGAAGTTGCTGGAAAAGCTCAACAGGTCTGGCACCATCTGTGAAGGAAATAAAAACAAATTGGTGAAGATGGGGCTCGTGTAGAAGGTTGTTAGATGCAGATATGGGCAGAGAACTGGCAGGTGGTGTTTAATCCTTGTAAGTATGAGGTGCTGTACTTGGGGAGATTAAATTGTGAAGGAAAAGCATGTTAATGACAGTGTCATGAACAGTAATGATGTACAGAGTGATATTGGGGTTCAAGTTTATAGCTCCCTGAAAGTGGTCACCATTTTGCAGACAACTACGACGAGAATGTTACGAATGAATTTGCACAGGTGCCCCACAATACCAAAGCCGGTAAATCACGAAGAACACAAGCCAGTAACAAAGTAAAAACACTCCCACTTTATTTGGAACAAAATTGCAATAATCACTAAAACCAAACATACTCTCTCTTATGTTTACTCTGCTTCCAAAGACTCTTGTAAATTTACACTATCACTCTTTCCGGGGCTCTGTCTCTGGGTCTGCAAAACTGCTTTTCCCTCCCTCCCTCTCTTGATGGTTGGCTTGTCTCTGTCTGTATTCTGATCTTCTTGGTGGGCCTCAGGAGATTACAAGAACAATTCAAAGAGGGTGGTCTGCAGGTGAACTCTTTCTATATGCTTCAAATGTGATTCTAAAACTTTCTGTATTTCTCACCAATCAGGGAGATACATTGAATCGATTGAAACAAAGTCAATCATTTTGATGGCATTCTGCTGTCAGGTTTCTTTGTGTAGCAGGACCTGGTGCCTTTCTGTCTGGGCTGCCTTTTGTTTAGTGGATAAGTTGTTGGGGGTGTCTGTGCAGACTGACTGTTGTCTTTTACATTATGTTGATATCAGTATTGCCAGGCTGCAGTGTTTGCACCGCGTTTGGTGGAAAGGTTTTGTGATTTCAGATTTTCACTTGGCCAATGTACCCAGCATTCCTTGCTACTCAGCCAAGTTGGCAATCTGTGTTGGTGCACCCAGGAGCTGCTACAGTAGGATGGTAAAGTATGGGTGTCACATGATTGCCTTTGTTGGTCTGGGAATTGAGTACAACAGTCAGGATGTCATGTGGTAGCTTTGCAAGACTTTGGTTCGGCAGCACTTAAGAGTATTGTGTTCAATTCTGGTTACCACATTCCGGGAAGAATGTGAAGGCTTTGGAGAGGGTGCAGAAGAGGTTTCCCAGGGTGCTGCCTGGATTAGAGGTTATGAGATATAAGGAAAGTCTGTAAAAACTTGGTTATTGACTCTGGAGCAACGGAGGCTGAGGGGAGATTTGGTACAAGTCTATAAATTTATGAGATACACAGATCGGTTTGACAGTCAGAATCTGTTTGTCCCAGAGGTGAAATGACTAAAATTAGGGCCATACATTTCAGGTGAGAGGATGGAATGTTAGGTCAGAACCAAAACGTAAACTCTGAGTGTCTATTCACAGATGCTGCCAGACCTGCTGACCTTTCCAGAAACTTTTGTCTTTGTTCCAGAAGGGATTAATATAATTTAGCATCATGTTAGGCACAGTATTTGTGGGCCAAAGGCCCCATTCCTGTGCTGTACAGCTATATGTTCTTTGACAATCAGACAGAGTCAACGCTTTGTGTCCACTTACCCTTCTGTGTGTGTGTGTGTGTGTGTGTGTGTGTGTGTGTGAGAGAGAGAGAGAGAGAGATGATATTGACCCATTAATATACAGAGATGGCATAGCAGTCTCAAGGAAGTATCAGCCACTGCTCCAGTGCCCTTGCTTTGCCAAGGGAACCTCTTTTTGTCTCCTCTCCTGGCCTCAGAGGGGAGTCATGTTCTGGGGTGGGGGGGCAATGTGTAAGATAGGGGGCAGACTTTGTAGCAACCTGAGTTTACAATTGGGAAGAGTGCGGGTATATCAAATGCAGGTGGGCACTCAGGCAAGAACAGGGGGAAAGGAATGGGGGAACGTGCTTGTACCAGTTCAGTGTAAATTTTTGAAACTAAACTTGGCTGGGGATGGGGAGGGTGACATGTAAAGTGCCTTCCATACCCCTTTACAATTCCATAGAGATGTCACAGGGATTGCACACTCCTGCTTACAATTGGCACTGTTCAAATTGATTCTGGCCAGAGAGCATTCTGGTGGTGGCTGTCTCTTGATTTCAAAGTAGGAGATAGACAAATGAGTTAACGTCTTGAGCCCAGTGACCCTTCTATTTTTGGGATTGCTGTCAATAAGCCTTGTCTTGAGGAGGTTTTGCTTTCCCAGGTACAGTGCCTGCTGCCACCTGTGCTGATTTGATGGTGTCGGTCTCCTGCTAACATTTATCATCACTTTTTCTCAGTCAGTTTCATCTGTCTCTAAAAACCAAAAGAACTGTGGATGCTGTAAATCAGGGAAATAAACAGAAGTTGCTGGTAAAGCTCAGCAAGTCTGGCCACAATCTTTGAAGAAAAAATCAGATTCAACATTTTGGGACCCGTGACCATTCCACAGAAAATCCTTCTGATTTTCTCTTCACAGATGCTGCCAGGCCTGCTGAGCTTTTCCAGCAAATTCTGTTTTTGTTTCATCGATCTCTGTTTGACTTTGGCTGAGTCCTTCGTTAGAGCCGATTCATAAAGGGTATGAATGATAATGGGAACTGCAGATGCTGGAGAATCCAAGATAACAAATTGTGAAGCTGGATGAACACAGCAGGACAAGCAGCATCTCAGGAGCACAAAAGCTGACGTTTCGGGCCGCTGTGATGAAGGGTCTAGGCCTGAAACGTCAGCTTTTGTGCTCCTGAGGTGCTGCTTGGGCTGTTGTGTTCATCAAGCTTCACACTTTGTCATCATAAATGGCATGACATTATCAAAGTAACTTGCGAGACAGCTGTCTGAATCCCTGAGTCAGAAAAGACACAATGAGATTCATTCTAACCGATGGTGATCCTGTTAATAATGTGCACCCTGCAGCGCTCAGTTCTCTCAGTGCAATATTCAATGATCACTCGATAGCACAATCCGAAATGGAAGCTTTGTCATGATCAAGACTCCCACAGCATTGGATTTAAAGAGACTTGAGATAACTTGCCAAAAGCCTAATTTGAAGCTGTTGTTGGTGAGCAGGATTGCAGTTTTAACAGGGAGGAGCTGAAATGGGTCAGTACTGTGTTTCAGCTACATGCACACATTATCGAGTGAGGGCACCAATTTCCAGCTGCACCCAGCTGTTTCACTCTCTGTCTTGCAAGAAATTTCAAAGAAGACGAAGATGCAATGATTTTGTTTTTGTCAGATTCAACAATTTCATCTCTGAGGGATAGTAAGAACTGCAGATGCTGAAGTTGGAGATAGCACAGTGTGGAACTGGAGGAATACAGCAGATCAGGCAGCATCAGAGGAGCAAGAAAATAGACGTTTTGGGTCGGGATCCCTCTGAAGAAGGTTTCAGCCAGAAACTTTGCCTTTCCTGCTGCTTGGCCTGCTGTCTTCCTCCAGCTCCACACTATGTTACCTCTTCATCTGTCAGGGTCTTTCAGAAAACACACACACACACACACACACATTTTTATAAAGAGTAGAGTTGAAATACCACGTACGGTGACAATGGACAGGTAGAGTTTGAGTGCTTTGGGCTGTAACAGCAGCTGGTGTTCCAGGAATGAAACTGTTTAAAATAGGAGGCAAAGAGCGAGGAGCAGTCCCACTTCTAGCCCCACTCCTGGCATGAGAACAGCTCCTTGGGAAGGAATTGCATCATGGAATAGCTCAGTGCTGTCAGCTTGCTCTACCGGGCTAGTATGTGCAATAGACTCCTGCCTTCAGTTGCCGAGGAGGTATCTTATTTATTTAGGTTTTGGTTGGGTTACATGAGACACATTGGGAACTTTTGTGTCTGGTCATTCAGTGATTAAAAGATCGATTTCACCGCTGAACTCGACCCCTGCTCATTTCTTTACTGGGGGGGGTGTGGTTAGAATGTGCAGCAAGGGGGATGTTACAGGGTGTCATGTTCCAATACCCAGGGAGCTGGAAAACAGACCTCCACTGCCCTCCCAGACCTCAGCTCGGTTGACCACTCCTCTCGATGCCCCCACTGTCACAGTCTCTCTGTCCCCTGACCTAACTATCACTCCCTCCCAGAAATGAGTTATTCCCACCCCTCACTGAGCTGATTACTGTCCTGCTCTGCCTGAAAAGTTGACTGCTCCTTTCCTCCAGATGTTGCCTTGCCTGCTGTGTCCTTCCAGCCTCCTCTTTTTACACAATGACCCATCGACTTACCAGATGCCCTCCCTTCCCCGACACAAGGATCCTGACACAACTATCCTTGACACAAGTGCCATCTGTTACAACTAACCTCTGATACAACGAACCTCTAACACGGCCATCCCCGACATGGCTACCCCAGGACATGTCAAGCCCAGCCCACATTCCCCCTGAAACGACTACTCCACAACAAGCTTGATCCATCACAGCTACCCCAACACAATACCCCCTGACACACAGACGCAGGACACACTAATCCCGGGCACAATTGCCCCTGACACCACTGTCCCCCTGAAAGGGCTGCACTGTCACAGATACCCATAACATGACTGTCCCCCAACACAACTGCCCTTGCCATGTTGACCCTCCAGCACGAATGCCATGCCATTCCGACATAACCACCCCCCTGAAGTGACAGTGCCCGAACAGGGCTAACACCCCTGCCCCCCACCACAACTACCACCCACATGATGGTCATCTCGGACATGACTGCCCCCTAACATTACTACCCCCAACATGTCTGCATCCTGACACAACTATTCCTTGACATGTCTGTCCCCTGACATCACCAACCGATCCCATTACATGACTGTCCATGATATGTTGAGCTCCCTGATTATATCTAACCCTCTGGCACAACTACCCCTGACATGATAACTGCTCTGACAGGACAAGTCCCTGACACAACAACTTCACTGGTACAATGATGCTCCTAACACACATTACTCCTGCAATAACTACCCCCTTCATATACCTTCTTACCTGACAGAACTACTTCCTTAAGTTGAAACTTTTCTTCATAGTTCTAATGTTCTCTAAATTTGTGTTGACCAAAGGACTGAAATGCAAAAAGGCCAACAATCCAAAGGGACAGAGCAACAATTTCTCCAGCATCATAAGAGGGTGCTGCTCGGCCAGACACGAGAGGAGATACAGCTTTGAATGTTAACTGTTCATCTTCATCCACTGATGACCTGCCAGCAGGATCAGGTCAGGGATTGGGGAAGATGCCCTAACAAGGTGCTCATTTGGGTGTTACAGCAGTTTGCAATCGCCCTCACATTCCCGAGCTTACTATTTTGCAAGTAGGGTTCTAACTCAGAGGCGGTGGTGGTCGCTTCTGGAGGGTTCCAGGAAGCTGCTCCTCGGATGGACAGAGTCTCTGGAAAATTTCAGTTTAACTCGCTGCATTCATTCAGCAGATAGCTTTTGCGGATGGATTTCTGCTGAATGCAAGTGGCGGTCAATTCAGTATGCGTAAGAGAGGTCCCCAAACCTGTTCTGTTTACACATTGTTGGCAAATTTTACAGTCAGCACTTAGGTTCTCAGCAATCTTACTCTCATACTCTATTCCCCCCTTAGCCATCGCCCTTCTGCTGACTTCTAAGCTTTACCCAACGCTTAGGTCTACTGTTTTTCTCATCAATTTGTGTGCCACCTTTTGTATCTCATGCTATCTCTAACTTCCCTTTTTAGCCATGACTTTTTCCTCTTTTTGTATTCTTTTTCCAAATTAGGACATATCATTTTTGTAGCTCGCCCATTCACTCCTGAAATGTTTGCCACTGCCTACCCACTGTCATTCCTTTCTGTGACATTTCCCAATCCATCATAGCCAACTCACACCATATACCATCATAATTTCCCTTCTTAAGATTCAGGACTCTCATCTCAAAACCAATGACTTCGCTCTCAATCTTCATACAGAATTCTATCATATTGTGGTTGCTTATCACTAAAGGGCTCTCCCAGAACTATATTCCCAATTGTTTCTTTCTCATTGTCTAGTACCCAGGGAAATGTGGCTTATCCTTTAGTTGGCGTCCCCTTTATTTTTTACATCAATCTATTTGCTCAAACTACATGCAGATTAATGTCACCCGCGATTACAACTATTCCTTTCCTGCATGCAGTTCTGATTTCCCGTTTAATGTCATTCCTAAAAGGACCATGACATTTTGATGGTCTATTTACCACAACAAGAATTTTTTTTGCCTGTTGGTATTTCTCAACTCTACCCAGATTCTGCATTGTCTGAGATAATAACTTTCCCCAATATTGAGTTTATATCCTCTTTAACTAGTAATTCAACTCCACTGCCTTTTCCATTTTGGCTCTCCTTCCCAAATACTGAATATCCTCGAAAAGTCAGCTCCCACCTGGTCCCCCTGCAGCCATGTCTGTATAACCACAATGAAATCATACCCATTTACATCCATCTGTGTGACAGGTGCAGGAGTAGGCCATTCAGCCCTTCAAACCTGCACCACCATTCAGTACAATCGTGGCTGATCAAGCCATTTCAGTGTCCCATTCTTGCTTTTTCTCCATATGCCCGACCCACTTGGCCACAAGGACCATGTCAGTCTCTCTAGAGTCTATCTAATGAAATGCTGTCAGCAGCTTTCTGTGTTAGAGAATTTCACAGGTTCACAACTCTCTGAGTGAAGACGTTTTTCCTCATCTCAATCCTGAATGGCTTCCGCCTCATTCTCAGCCTGTCACCCCTTATTGTGGACTTGCCCAGCATTAGGTACCTTCTTCCCACATGTAGCCTGTCCAGTCCCATCAGGATTTTATATGTTCCTATGAGATCCCCTCATTCTTCTAAATTCCAGTGAGTACAAGACCAGTCGATCCAATATTTCTTCATATGTCATTCGTGCCATCGCGGAAATTAGTCTGGTGGACCTTCGCTGGACTCCCTTAATAGCAGCAATAGGGTCTCACACTAGGAGAACAAAACTGCACACAATACTCAATGGTATCAATGTGGAATTCACAAGCTTCAAAATCTCCCCTCCCGCTACCGCATCCCAAAAACAGCCCAGCTCAGCCCCACCTCCCTGACCTGTTGTCCCTCTCACCTATCACCTTCTCCCACCTCAAGTCACACCCCCACTTCCGAACCACTAACCTCAACCTGCCGGCTTGACCTGAACGTCCTCCCTGGACTGACCTATCTGCTCCCTACCTCCTCACCTGCACTCACCTCTACTGGCTCCATCCCCACCTCTTTGGGGCAGCATGGTGGCTCAGTGGTTAGCACTGCAGCCTCACAGCACCGGAGACCAGGGTTCAATTCCAGCCTCGGGTAACTGTGTGCGCTGAGTTTGCACATTCTCCCTGTGTCTGTGTGGGTTTTCTCCGGGTGCTCCGGTTTCCTCCCACAGTCCAAAGATGTGCAGGCTAGGTGAATTGGCCATGCTAAATTGCCCATAGTGATCAGGGGTGTGGGGGGATGGGTCAGGGTGGGATGCTCAAAGAAGCAGTGTGGACTTGTTGGGCCAAAGGTCCTGTTTCCACACAGTAGGGAATCTAATCTAATCTTAACTTGTATGTCTCCTCTCCACCTATCTTCTCCTCTATCCATCTTCTATCTGCCTCCCACTCTCTCCCTAATTATTTCAGTACCCTCTTCCCCTCCCCCATTTCTGATGACGGGTCTAGGCTCAAAACGTCAGCATTCCTGCTCCTAAGATGCTGCTTGGCTGCTGTGTTCATCCAGCTCTACACCTTGATATCTCGGATTCTCCAGCAGCTGCACCTCCTACTATCACTGTGTGAGTCTTGATCACTGCAAAGCTTCCATTTTGCATTGTGCTATCGAGTGATCATCGAGTATTGCACTGTGAGGACTGAGCACTGCAAGGCGCACATTATTAACAGGGTCAATATTCACACAACTCCACGTTATAGTCTAATACGTTTATATACAAGCTTATGTCTTTGAATGAACCTGTTGGATTATAACCTGGTGTTGTGTGATTTTTGATTTTCAAATTCTCAGACAGTTCAATTCGACATGTTGAGCTGTGGTGTGGATTTCACTTACAATGCATTGTGTCCCTGATGATCATTGTTCATTTTTGACTCTGGGATTGTACAAAACGCTAGTGTGGCCTCATTTGGAATATTGCGTGCAGTTCTGGTCGCCCCATTACAGGAAGGATGTGGAAGCATTGGAAAAGGTGCAGAGGAAACTTACCAGGATGTTGCCTGGTCTGGAGCACAGGCCCTCTGAAGAAAGGCTGAGGGACTTGGGTCTGTTCTCATTGGAGAGAAGGAGGCTAAGAGGGGATTTAATAGAGACATACAAGATGATCAGTGGATTAGATAGGGTGGACAGTGAGAGTCTTTTTCCGAGGGTGATGACTTCAGCTTGTACGAGGGGGCCTAGCTACAAATTGAGGGGTGATGGATTTAAGACAGATGTCAGAGGCAGGTTCTTACTCAGAGAGTGGTAAGGGTGTGGAGCGCCCTGCCTGCCAATGTAGTTAACTCAGCCACATTAAGGGCATTTAAACAGTCCTTGGATGAGCATATGGATGATGACGGGATAGTGTAGGGGGAGGGGCTTAGGTTCACAGGTCGGCGCAACGTCGAGGGCCTGTTCTGCACTGTACTGTTCTATAAAGACTCAGCAGAAGATTCTCTGCAATGAAAAAACAGTTTTGGGGAGGGATTGCATCTTTTCCACAATCCAGATGTGATTGGAAAGCTTGTAAATAGCTGCCTTTCAATGATGAATGTACAAGAGTCGACCATTTGGTCCGGCAAGGCTGCTCCACCATCAAACATACCGTGCTGATCTGGTTTTCACATCAACTCTCTTTCCTGTATATTTAGAAACATATACACATAGAAAATAGATGTCCTAATATTCAATTCTTTAAGCCTGTACCACCATTTCATATGATCATGGCTGCAAATGTAATCTCAGTATCCTATTCCTTTGATCCCTGAACCCACAAGGGCCATGTCCACCTCTTGAGTAGATCTATTGACATTGCCCACAACAGCTTCCTGTTGTGGAGACTTCCACAGAGACACAGCTCTCTGAGTGAATGAAATTCTTCCTTATCACAGTCCAGAATGGCTTACCCCTTGTTCTTAGACTGTGACCCCTTGTTTTGGACTTCCCAACATTGGGAACATTCATCCAGCATCTCGCCTGCCCAATCCCATCAGGATTTTATGTGTTTCGATGGGTTCCCCACTCATCCCACTCTGTGATATCTCACTCGCCTGCCACACTGAAAAGGACCCATTTATTTCAACTCTCTGCTTCCTAACTGCCAACCAGTTCCCTGTCCATGCCAATACTTTTCCTCCGATACCAACAGTTTTAATGTTGCTTACTAACCTCTTGTGTGGAAACTTGTCTAAAGCCTTTTGTAAGGCCAGATACACAACATCTACCAATTCGCCATTGTCTACTCTTTTCCCTTCAGAATCAAGAATCCATTTAGCTCTCCCTAAAATGTATTTAAACATTTCTTACACATGACCTTTAGAGGATGGAATTTCCAAGGAATGTATCCTGAAGAGTGAAGAAGATATTTCCTCATCTGTATCTTGATGACCCCCTTTATTTACAAACAATGGCCCCGAGTTCTGGAATCTCTCACAAGAGGAAAGATTCTGTTCCCTAGTTCTGGAAACTCTCTTTCTGTGTAAAACTCCAAGAAATATATGGCCAATGGGAAACAAAGCAGCAGATTAACATCTCTGGGGGTGGATTCAAATGCATGGACAAAAATGAAAAAAATGAAAAGAAAGGGGAACTCAGGAGAGGTTATAAAAATCTCTGGCACACAAAAATCCGATAAAGTGGATGGAAATGGTTTGGAATGGAACTTCAACCACACCAGGCAAATGAATCATCATGAGAAGAGGGACGGACTGACAGTGTGGTATGTGAATGCACGCAGTGTAAAAATAAGGCAAATGAGCTTGAGGCCCTGATTGAAATTGGCAGGTATGATGTGTTGGGCAACATGGGACCATGTCTGCAAGGGGATCAGGACTGAGAGCTAAATATCCAAGGATATACATCCTATTGAAAAGACAGGCAAGTGGGCAGAGGGTGGGATTGTCTTTTTCGGAGGACGTGAAATTAAATCAACTGCAAGAAACGCAGTTGGGTCAGATGATGTTGAATCTGTGTGGGTAGAATTGAGCAGGAAAAAAGCAAAGGTAAAGTAAACCATGCAAAGGTAAAAAAAAAATAGGAGTTATATACAGCCCTCCAAACAGTAGTCAGGGTTTGGGGCACGAGATACACCAGGACAAAGGAAAAGTGTGTCTGAAAGGTAAGGCTGGGAGTGGATTGGGAAAGAAAAGAATTTGTGAAATGCCTGTGAGATGCATTTTTGAAGCAGTTTGTGGTGACACCGACTGGGGAGCAGGAAATTCTGGGTTTAGTGTTGTGCAATGAGGCAGACTTGATGAGGGAGCTTCAAGTGAAGAAACCCTTCGAAGGCAGTGACCATAATATCATAGAATTTACTCTTTAGTTTGAGTGGGAGAAGGTGGAATCAGATGTAACGGTATTACAGCTGAACAAACACAACTAAAGAGACATGAGGGAGGAGCTGACCAGAATTGGCTGGGAGGTGAGCCTAGAAAGACTGTGGGACTGCAATGACTCATCCCAAGCGAAAAGAAGCAGTGTAAAGGAAGGATGAGGCAACCGTGTCTGACAAGGTAAGTCAATGAGCTTGAGGCCCTGATGAGAGGCATAGATAGAGTTGATAGCCAGAGACTATTTCCCAGGGCAGAAATGGCTAGCACGAGGGGTCATAGTTTTAAACTGGTTGGTGGAAAGTATAGAGGGGATGTCAGAGGCAGGTTCTTTACGCAGAGAGTTGTGAGAGCATGGAATGCGTTGCCAGCAGCAGTTGTGGAAGCAAGGTCATTGGGGTCATTTAAGAGACTGCTGGACATGTATATGGTCACAGAAATTTGAGGGTGCATACATGAGGATCAATGGTCGGCACAACATTGTGGGCTGAAGGGCCTGTTCTGTGCTGTACTGTTCTATGTTCTATGTTCTATGTTCAAAGACAGCATAAAAACAAAAGAGAAAGCATATAATGTGGTGAAGGGCAGTGGGAAGCCAGAAGATTGGAAACCCTAAAAAGACCAACCGAGGAAAATGAGAAAAGAAATAAGGAGGGAGAAGATTAACAATGAGAATAAGCTAGCCAATAATATAAAAGAAGATTGCAAGAGTTTCCTTAGGTATAACAAGGGCAAAAGAGAGGTAAACGTGGTCATTGGCCCACTGGAAAATAACGTTGGAGAAGTAATAATGGGGAGCAGGGAAATGGCTGAAGAACTGAATCAGTACTTTGCGTCACTCTTCATGGTGAAATACACGAGTAATTTCCTAAACATTCAAGAGATTCTGGGCCAGAGGTGGGCAGAGATGAGTTTGGTGGCCATCAGCAAAGAGAAGGTGCTCGAGACACTGAAAGGTCTGAAGGTGGAGAAATCACCTGGATTCCACCCCAGAGTTCTGAAAGGGATAGCTGAAGAGATAGTGGAGGCATTAGCTGTGATCTTTCAGGAGTCACTGGCATCAGGGAGGGTCCCAGATTTGTGTAAAATCACTAACATAATCCATCCACACCCCCAGTTAAGAAGCGAGTGAAGCAAGAAACAGGAAATTGTAGACCAATTAGCCTGACCTCGGCTGTTGATAAGATTTTGGAGTCTATTGTGAAGGATGAGATTTCTCAATGCTTGGAAGTGCAGGGGAAAATAGAGCAAATGGTTTCATCAAGGGGAGGTCATGCCTGACAAATCTGTTAGAATTCTATGAGGAGGTAATGAACAGGGTAGACCAAGGAGAGCAACAGATGTTATCTACCTCGATTTCCAGAAAACCTTTGACAAGATGCTGCACAGGAGGTTGTTGAGTAAGATAAGGGCTCATGGTGTTAGAGGCAAGGTGCTGGCATGTATAGGAGATTGGCTATCTGACAGAAAGCAGAGAGTGGGGATAAAGGGGTCTATCTCAGGATGGCAGCCAGTGACTCGTTATATTCCATAAGGGTCAGTGCAAGGGCCACAACCTTTCACTTTATACATTATTGATTTAGATAACGGAGCTGAAGGCATTCTGGTGAAGTTCGTTGGTCATATTGTCAGTAGCATTGAAGAGAAGGGGAAGCTGCTAAAGGATTGACAGGTTTAGAGAGTGCAAAGAAGTGGCAGATGGAATACAACATGAGAAAGTGTGAGGCTGTACACTTTGGTAGGAAGCATAGGGGCATAGACTAATCCCATAATTCAGAAATCTAAAGTGCAAAAGAACTTGGAAGTCTCTGAAGGTGAACTTGCAGGTTATATCGGTAATTCAGAAGGCAAATGCAATTTTAGCATTTATTTTGAAAGGACTAGAATGTGAAAGCAGAAAGGTATCTCTGAGGTTTTATAAAGCTCTGGTCAGAACATATTGAGAGTATTGTGAGCAATTTTGGGCCCAGTCCCTCAGGAAGAATGGATCAGCCCTGGAGAGGACCCAGAGGACGTTCACGAGAATGATTCCAGGAATGAAAATCTTAACATATTAGAACATTTGAGGACTCTGGGTCAATACTCAATCAAATTTAAAAGATTAAGGTGGGGTGGGGGGCTCCGAAATGGAACTTAAGGAACACTGAACAGCCTGGACAGAGTGGACTTTGGGAGGATTCTTCCATTGGCAGGAAAACCTTGGATCTCAGGGCACAGACTTAGAGTAAAGAGAAGAGCCTTTAAAACGGAAATAAAGAGAAACTTTTTCAACCAGAACTTCGTGAATCATTGAGTATATTTAAGGCAGAGTTATCTAGGTTCTTGTTTGATAATGGGATCAATGGTTACAGAGGGAAAGATGGAAAATGGGATTGAGGAATGTACCAGCCCTGATTGGATGGTGGAGCACACTCAAAGGGCTGAATCGCTTAATTTCTGCTCATCTGTCTTATGGTCTTATGCACTCAGACTCCCAGATCTGTCTGCATCTCAGAGCTCTGCAACCTCTCACCATTGAGACAATATGCTGATATATTCTGAAGATTGACGCTTGAGTGGAAGAAGGATATACAAGTGCAGTTATGGATTCCATCCTCAAAAACTCCCATTTTTCAGCATCCATCCATTATTTGCTTGTGTGATATTCTGTCAAAGGCACAGGAGGCAGGTGTCTCAATCCTCCAAGGTGCCATGGTCTTCCTCAGCAGAGAGACGCTGTCTGGGAATTTCCTGGAGTGTTTAGTACAGGCCTGGTCAGTGAGATCCATGGGCTCTGAAGCTGACCTTCAGAACTCTTGTCAAATCTGGTAGGAGAAGAGTGTGGTACTTGGGCAGGAGGATAGGCAAGGAAACACATGATGGATGGTTGGATGCTGTGAAGCACTGAGAATCTGAGGGAGCTTGCTGTGCGTTGTTCAGGGACACACATAGAGTACTCTATGCAGTGCAGGAATCCACATTACAGGAGGGATGTGATTGCATTACAGAAGGTGTAAAGGAGATTTACCAGGATTTTGCCTGAGCCAGAGAGATCCAGTTATTGAAGACAGATTGGGGTTGTTTTCCACAGGACAGAGGATACTGAGATGGTACATGATTAAGATGTAGAAAATAATGTGGGGCAGAGATAGGGAGATTAGAAGAAACATTCCCGTTTGATAGGAGGATCAAGTACAAGGGTGTGTGGAATGCAAACATTTAAGAGAATGTGTAGGAGGTTTTGAGGGAGCATGAAGAAAAATGTTTTCACCCAGAGGGTGGTGGGGATCTGAAACTCACTGCCTGTAAGAGTAGGAGACAGAAGCCCTCATACAAAAGAAGAAGTATTTAGATATGCACTCACAATGTCAAGCCTTGGGCTAAGTCCTGGGGAGTGGGTTTAGAATGGTGAGGTGGTTTGTTTCTCAGCAGCACAGACACAATGGGCTGAAAGGTCTTTTCCTGGATTGTACACCTATATGACACTGATTGCCTCCTTGTGTTTTCCCCTTCCCCAACCAACTGCTAGCCAAGGGAAAGAATTCCACAGACACATGCCCCTGGGATTAAGAGAAAAGTCCCCACTCATCCCAGAGTGAGCAGTCTGGAGTCACATGTCGGCCAAACCGAGTAAGAAGAGCAGATTTTCTTTCCTGCAGGGATATGAGTGAGCCCGATTTGGATTTTACACCAATCAATGATTAGTTGAACAGTCATCGTTATTGAGATTTGGTTTATATTGCAGATTTATAGATTGATTTCATATTCCATTCCAAAGGCCATGTTGAGATTTGATCCCATCCCACTGGAGCGTTTGCTGACCACAATGACCCTGTTTTCCTACATCTCATCCCCAGAGTTCCTCTGTTTGATTGATCCGTTCATACTTGGGTTGAACGCTGGAACCCGCTCCCGGTGGGAGATGCCTGATTCAGAAACTGAGTCCCCATCTCACAGCTTCTCAAGCTCTCAGCATCTCTCTGGTCAAGACCCCTGATGGAGGTCGATTATGATTCCATTGACTGGTGGCGTAGGTTTGAGACCAGACAAATTGCTGAATCCTTCTCTGATTTCACCCCAGGTTTCTTTTTGAATGACAGAGAGCGGCAAGAGAGACAGAAAGAAGCATAGACAGAAGACAGCAATTGAGGACACCAGAGAGACTCTGCAGAGGAGCATTCTGGGAGAAGTCAGCACAGTCACCACAATTGATCAATGGACTGATGAAACAACTCGGTTTCAAGTAATGGTAAGCCCCAAGTATTCCTGTCGTGTTTCCATCCTTTCCTCCTCAAGCCAAAAGAAAGTGGATAGAGATATTGAGACAGGCTGTTGTGAAGTTTGTTGTAGCCCAGAGGGTATTTTGTCTGTTTGTAAAGATTGCATTTTAAGTCAAGGTAGTATTAGTGTGGCCTTAGGTGAAGACTGGGCTTCAGTGAATAAAGCAAATAATGTGTTATTTTTCTTTGTGTAAAGGTTCTGAGCTCGCAGTTAGCACAGTGGCGTGCTCTTCCTGCCTGATGTGTGAGATCAGGAACAATCTCGTGTTCCTGACGGTATCTCTGCAGGAAGTGTGGGTGGAATTCTAAGGCACTTTACACAGTCATTAAAAAAACATAACTCGGGAGAAGGTAGGACCAATCAAGGATAAGAAAGGAACTTTAGCTTGGAGGTAGAGGATGTGTGTGAAAAACTAAGTATACGAGTGCTGGTTGAGAAGGTAAGGATTTTCTTTTTTTATCATGTGCTGGCAAGTAGAGTGATTGTTAATAAATTTTTCATTTCATTTATCTATTATTTGATATTATAGTAGGGCTAAGCGAAGCTGAAGAGTAAAAATGGCAGGAGGTCCCAGACCCATGTTATGCTCCTCTTGTTCAATGTGGGAGCTCAGGGATGCTGCTGATGTCCCTGACTCCTACACGTGCAGGAAGTGTGTCCAGCTGCAGCTCTTGTTAGAGCGCATGACAGCTTTGGAACTGTGGATGGACTCACTTTGGAGCATCCGCAATGCTCAGGGTCGTGGATAGCACGCTTACAAATTGCAGATTAGGATTGCTGAGGGAGAAAGGGAATGTGTGACCAATAGGCAGAAATAAAACAGAAAGGAAGTGCACATGTCCCCTGTGGTCATCTCCTTCCAAAACAGGTATACCGTTTTAGATACTGCTGGGGGAGATGGCTCACTAGGGGAAGGCAGCAGTCGCCAGGTTCATGGCACCGTGGCTGGCTCTGCTGTACAGAAGGGCAGGAAAAGGAGTGGAACGGCTACAATCATAGAGGATTTGATTGTAATGGGAGTAGATCGGCAGTTCTGTGGTCGAAAAATGAGACTTCCCAATGATATGTTGCCTCCCAGGTGCACGGGCCAGAGTTGTCTTGGATTGACTGCAGGACATTCTGAAGGGGGAGGGTGAACAGCCAGCTTCATGGTCCACATGGGCACCAATGCTATCGGTAAAAAAGGGGATGAGGTCTGACAAGCAGAATTTAGGGAGTTAGGAGCCAAGTTAAAAAGTAGGACCTCAAAGGGAGTAATCTCAGGATTGCTACCAGTGCCACGTGCGAGTCATAGTAGAAATGAAAGAATAGGCAGGAGTCACAGGGCGGCACGGTGGCTCAGTGTTTAGCACTACAGCCTCATAGCACCAGGAACCTGGGTTCAATTTCAGCCTCGGGCGACTGTCTGTGTGGAGTTTGCATATTCTTCCGTGTCTGCATGGGTTTCCTCCCATAGTGCAAAGCCGTGCGGGCTAGGTGGATCAGCCATGCTAAATTGCCTGTAGAGTTCAGGGGTGTGTGGCTTATTGGGGATGGGCTTGGGTGGGATGCTTCATAGGGGCGGTGTGGACTTGTTGGGCTGAAGTGCCTGTTACCACACTGTAGGGAATTTAATCTAATATGTGAGTGCCTTGAGGGTTGGAGGGATTCAGATTTTTGGAACATTGGGACCGGTTCTGGGGGAGGCGGGACTGTTATAAAATGGACAGTCGACACCTAGGCAGGGCCAGAACCAACATCCTAGGGGGTGCTTTTGATAAAGCTGTTGGGGAGGGTTTAAACTGATGTGGCAGGGGGGATGGTAACCAAATGAAGAGGTAAGTGGAAGTAAGGAGGTAGTAACTGAAGCCTGTAAGGAACTTGATACTGAAGTCAGTGTGACTCAGGGTAAGAGTAAGCAGAGGGCAGATGATGAACGCAAAGGGACAGGTGGTCTGAGATGTACTTGTTTTAATGTGAGAAGTGTAGTAGATAAGGCAGATGAATTTAGAGCTTGGGAGTACGATGTTATTGCTATTACTGAGATTTAGAATTACTGAGACTTGGTTGAGTGAAGGGCAAGATTGGCAACTGAATATTCCAGGATATAGATGCTTCAGGCGGAATAGAGAGTGAGGTAAAAGGGGTGGAGGAGTTGCATTACAGGTCAAAGAGGATATCACAGCTGTGCTGAAGGAAGGCTCTATCGAGGACTCGAGCAGTAAAGCAATATGGGCAGAGCTCAGAAATAGGAAGGGTGCGATAACAATGTTGGGCCTCCCAACTACAGGCCTCCCAACAGCGAGCATCAGATAGAGAGGTAGACAGATTATGGAAAGATGTAGGAGCAACAGGGTGGTGGTGATAGGAGATTTGAACTTTCCTAACCTTTACTGGGATTCACTTCGTGTTAGGGGTTTAGATGGAGCAGAATTTGTGAAGAGCATCCAGGACGATTTTTATGGAGCAGGATGTAAATAGTCCAACTCAGAATGGGTCCCTACTGGACCTGGTGTTGGGGAATGAGCCCAGCCAGGTGGTTGAAGTTTCAGTAGGGGAAGACTTTGGGAATAGTGATCACAATTCCGTAGGATTCAGAATACTCATGGACAAAGACAAGAGTGTCCTAAAGGAGGAGTGCTAAATTGGGAGAAGACCAACTATAGCGAGATTCAACAGGAGCTGGGGAATGTAGATTGGGAGCAGCTGTTTGAGGGTAAATCTACACTTGATACGTGAGCGGCTTTCAAAGAGAGGTTGATTAGTGTGCAGTGCAGACCTGTCCATGTGAAAATGAGGGATAGAAAGGGCAAGATGACGGAACCATGGATGACAGGTGAAATTGTGAGACCAGCAAAGAGGAAAAAGGAAGCATACATAAGGTCTAGGTGACTGAAAAGAGATGCTTTAGAAATATATTGGGAAAGTAGGGCCGATCTGAAAAGAAAGCAGAGCAGAGTTAAGGATTTTTATTTTCTCCCAGATGGTGGCAAGAATATGGAATTCCTTCACTCTGAACTGGTGTTGCTAACTGGTGTTTATTGCCCCATTCCTAGCTGCTCCTTGAGAAAGTGGTGGTGAGCTGCTTTCTTGAACCGCTGCAGTCCACCTGCTGTGGGTTGACCCACAATGCGCTGGAGGGGAGTAGTTTTCAGGACTTTGACCCAGCAACAGCGAAGGAATGATGATATATTTCATAGAACATAGAACATAGAACAGTACAGCACAGAACAGGCCCTTCAGCCCACAATGTTGTGCCGACCATTGATCCTCATGTATGCACCCTCAAATTTCTGTGACCATATACATGTCCAGCAGTCTCTTAAATGACCCCAATGACCTTGCTTCCACAACTGCTGCTGGCAACGCATTCCATGCTCTCACAACTCTCTGCGTAAAGAACATGCCTCTGACATCCCCTCTATACTTTCCACCAACCAGCTTAAAACTATGACCCCTCGTGCTAGCCATTTCTGCCCTGGGAAATAGTCTCTGGCTATCAACTCTATCTATGCCTCTCATTATCTTGTATACCTCAATTAGGTCCCCTCTCCTCCTCCTTTTCTCCAATGAAAAGAGACCGAGCTCAGTCAACCTCTCTTCATAAGATAAGCCCTCCAGTCCAGGCAGCATCCTGGTAAACCTCCTCTGAACCCTCTCCAAAGCATCCACATCTTTCCTATAATAGGGCGCCCAGAACTGGACGCAGTATTCCAAGTGCGGTCTAACCAAAGTTTTATAGAGCTGCAACAAGATCTCACGACTCTTAAACTCAATCCCCCTGTTAATGAAAGCCAAAACACCATATGCTTTCTTAACAACCCTGTCCACTTGGGTGGCCATTTTAAGGGATCTATGTATCTGCACACCAAGATCCCTCTGTTCCTCCACGCTGCCAAGAATCCTATCCTTAATCCTGTACTCAGCTTTCAAATTCGACCTTCCAAAATGCATCACCTCGCATTTATCCAGGTTGAACTCCATCTGCCACCTCTCAGCCCATCTCTGCATCTTGTCAATGTCCCGCTGCAGCCTACAACAGCCCTCTACACTGTCAACGACACCTCCGACCTTTGTGTCGTCTGCAAACTTGCTGACCCATCCTTCAATTCCCTCGTCCAAGTCATTAATAAAAATTACAAACAGTAGAGGCCCAAGGACAGAGCCCTGTGGAACTCCACTCACCACTGACTTCCAGGCAGAATATTTTCCTTCTACTACCACTCGCTGTCTTCTGTTGGCCAGCCAATTCTGTATCCAAGCAGGCTAAGTTCCCCTGTATCCCATTCCTCCTGACCTTCTGAATGAGCCTACCATGGGGAACCTTATCAAATGCCTTACTGAAGTCCATATACACCACATCCACAGCTCGACCCACATCAACCTTTCTAGTCACATCCTCAAAAAACTCGATAAGGTTTGTAAGGCATGACCTACCCCTCACAAAGCCGTGTTGACTGTATTTGATCAAGCCATGCTCTTCCAGATGGTCATAAATCTTATCCCTCAGAATCCTTTCTAACACCTTGCAAACGACAGACGTGAGACTTACCGGTCTATAATTGCCGGGGATTTCCCTATTTCCTTTCTTGAAGAGAGGAATTACATTTGCCTCTCTCCAGTCCTCAGGTACGACTCCAGTGGAGAGCGAGGATGCAAAGATCTTCGCAAGTGGCGAAGCAATTGCATTTCTCGCTTCCCAAAGCAGCCGAGGACAAATCTGATCCGGGCCTGGCGACTTGTCAATCTTAATGTTTGTATATATTGCTGGGGGTTTGATGTTCTCATGTATCTGATGCCCTTATCCTTCTCGATGGAAGGGGTCACGGTTTTGGAAGGTGCTATCTATATTGCTGGGGGTTTGATGTTCTCATGTATCTGATGCCCTTATCCTTCTCGATGGAAGTGGTCACGGTTTTGGAAGGTGCTATCTAAGGATCTTTGTTAAATTTCTGTAGTGTATCTTGTCAATGGCACACACTGCTGTTAATAAGTGCAGAAAGGTCACTGGAACCTGAATGTTGACTCTGCTTTGTCTCCTGATGCTACCAGACCTGTTGACATTCTCCAAAAATTTCTGCTTTTGTTTCATATTTCCAGAATCTGCAGTTCTTTGCTCTTTGTCTGTGACGATTTAGCATCGATGACAGAGGAAATGGACGCTTGTGGATGTGTTGCCAATCACGTGGACTGCTTTTTCCTGGATTGTGACAAGCTTCTTAAGTGTTTTTGGAGCTGCACCCAACCAGGCAAGTGGGGAATATTCCATCACACTCCTGACTAGTGCCTCGTGGATGGTGAACAGGCCCTCGAGATTCAGAATGTTGTTATAGTCATGGAGTTATTCAGCACCGAAACAGAGCCTCTGGTCCAAACAGTCCCTACTGAACACAGTCCCAGGCTAAACTAGTCATACCTGCCTGCTCCTGGCCCATATCCCTCCAAACCTCTCCTATTACCCAAACATCTTTTAAATGTTGTGATTTTACCCACATCCACACCTCTTCCTCAGAAAGTTCATTCCACATGTGAACCACCCTTTGTAGAAACAATTGGCCTCCGTGTCTTTTTTAAATCTCTCTCCTCTCACCGTAAAAATGTACCCCTTAGTCTGGAACTCCCCAATTCGACGGAACAGACAAATACCATTACCTCTGCATATAGCTCTTAGTAGCTGTAGAATTCACAGCCTCTGACCTGCTCTTGTCGCCACTGTGTTTATGTGGTAATTCTAGTTCAGTTTGTGGTCAACGGTGACCCCCAGGATGTTGACAGTGAGGAATTCAGTGACAGTAACACCATTGAATGGCAAAGAGTAGTGGTTAGATTGTCTCTTTTTGAGATGGTAATTGACTGGCATTTGTGAGGCCTGAAGGTTACTTGCCACTTGTCAGTCCAATTCTGGATATTGTCTGGATCTGGTTACATTTCTCCATGGATTACTTCAGTGTCTGAAGAGTTGCAATGGGTGCTGAACAATTGTGCTTCACTTGCATTGCCATAGCCTCTGGGACTCTGGGCTGAAAACTGGAAGATGGCAGTGTTGTCATTAAATCTTTGTCAACAAGCATGGTCACGATGAGGCGAATGGAGTCTTTCTGCACTGGAATGCCTATGAGAGATGTGCCATTCTATGAGACTAGAATAGGTGGACATTTAATGATTGACGCACACGGCAACGGGCCATAGCGACAGTGAAAAACAAGAGCCGAACTGTTCTAATCCCATTTCCCAGTACTTGGCCCATAGTGTCGGCATCAAGAGTGCACATGTAAATATTCTTCAATGTGATGATGGATTCTGCCTCTCCCACACTTACAGGCAGTGAGTTCCAGATTGACAATGGACAAAGGACAGTACACCACAGGAACAGGTCCTTCGGCCCTCTAAGCTTGTGCCAACACCTTTTGCCCTTTCATTCGAGAACTCTCTTGACTTGGAGGATCTGTATCCCTCTACTCCCTTCTTATTCATTTATTCGTTCAGGTGCTTCACGAATGCTGCTATTGTGTCTGCTTCCACTGTCTCCTCTGGCAGCACACTCCAGGCACTCACCACACTTTGTATGAAAAACATGCTTTGCTGATCTCTTTTAAACTTACCCCTCCTGCACTGTGAACCTACATCACCTAGTAATTGGCCGCTCCACCCTGATAAAAAAAAACGCCTCAGACCTTCCACTCTATCCATGTCATTCACAATCTTATAAACTTATAACAGGTTCGCCCTCTCAATGTCCTGCATTCCGGTGAAAATGTACCCAGTCTGTCCAACTGTGAGATAACAAGGTGTGGAGCTGGATGAACAGAGCAGGCCAAGCAGCATCAGAGGAGCAGGAAAGCTGACGTTTCGGGCCTGGAACCTTCATCAGAAATGGGGGAGGGGAAGCGGGTTCTGAAATAGATAGGGAGAGGGGGGAGGTAGATCGAAGATGGAGAGAGGAGATGGATAGATGGAGATGAGACAGACAAGTTAAAGAGACGGGAATGGAGACATGGTCGAGCAGTTTCAAGGCCGAAGAGATTACAAGAGTGTTGCAGTGGGAGGCAGATCCCTGAGGCTTGTCCAGAGGGAGGAGGATAACTTCTTCAGGTTAGACACTGTAGTGTGGTGACCTGAACTGTATGCAATATTCCAAGTGTGGCCGATCTAAAGTTCTATAAAACTGAAGCATACCTTCCCTATATTTATATTCAATATTCCTTCCAATGAACGCTAGCATGTTTTTAAGGTCTTCGCGAAAATTTGTAGCTTGGGTTGTAATGTAGTTGTCCATTAGCATGCTGAGCTGGTTGTACTGTGGTGTGCAAAAATTTTGTTACCCTTCCAGACAACACCAACATTGCGAGCTCCAATGGAAGCATTGGTGCCCTGCCTCTTTTTGGGTTTATATGATCCTCTGGTGTGATGGTCTTGGTGCTTCTGGTTCTGTTGTTTTAGCAGTGGTCTGTATACGAGGTCTATTTCTATCTGTTTGTTCATGGAGTCCCATGTTAAGAACCAGATTTCAAGAACTTGCCTTGCATGTCTGTTGGTCACTTGTCCTAGGATGGTCACTTTGTCCCAGTTGAACTGATGGCCATCGTTGTCTGTGCGAATTGAGACAAGTGAATATTGGTTGCGTCTTTTTACTGCCAGCTGCTGTTCGTGTATCTTGGTCATCATTTTCCTCCCTGTTTGTCCAGTGTTGTCCAATGTTGCCACACAGTATTCTGTATATCACGTTGGTCTTGTTCACTGTTGGTGTGGGGGCTTTAGTCTTTGATAACATTTGGCGGTGTTGCTCTAGGTTGGGTGTAATCATGACCTTACACGATCTTAAGAGCCTGGTAATCATTTCTGATATAGTTTTGATGTAGGGTAGCATTGCTCGTGTCTTTTCTTGTACTGTGTCCTCTGACTATTGTTTGTTTTGTCGACATCTGTGAACAAAACTTTGCGGCTATTCGTTGTTGGTGATAACTTTGTCTAGGTGTTCCTCCTCCGTTCTCTGATGTTCTGGATGTTGTGGTGTAATGCAGCTCATTTAAACAGTGTTTTGATGCAGCTCTGTTTGTGTACGGTGGGGTGGTTGCTAATGAAGTTAAGGAATTGGTTCATGTATATGGCCTTCCTGTGCACTCAAGTCCAGAGTTCACTGTAAGTCTCTACCATGACATTCTCAGGCAAGCATAACAAAAGCCATTTTTGCTGCCATATCTACCTGCGTTGCCACCTTCAGTGATCGGTCGACCTGCACACCCAGATCCCTCTGCACATCATTTCCATCAGCCTCTAGAAGAAAACATACTTCCTCACATCACCTCTGAACCTTCTGCCCCTTACCTTAAATTTTTGACCCCTTCGTGAAGGGAGAAGGTTCTGCTGGTCTGCTACTTCTAAGCCCCCTGTCATTGAAGAGATTTCAATTATGTCCCCTCTCTCTCCTCTGGCCTGAGGAATACAACACCATACTATCCAATCTGTCTTCAATGACTGAATCTGTCAAGCCTCGGCCACATCCTGATCACTCCTGCAACTTCCTCAAATTCGAAACAGAATGACTGTTTGGGTTGTCAGCTTTTCAATCTGCATCATGGAAGCTGGAACAGTGACAAAGTCAGGTTAAGTCAGGGCCTCGCAGGAAGGGATTAAGTTGGGGAATGTCATAGCCCTGTAAACTATGACTTTTCAAATGACCATCCAATGACCTCTCGAGTGCTTCAATTGAACCCATATCCACCACATGTAAAAGCAAGTGTAAGGAGGTCATGGATCAGTTATAAAGGGCAGTGGTGTGACTGCATCTGAAGTGCTGTGTACAGTAGTGGTTCCCATACTTACAGAAGTATGTTAATACACTGGAAACAGTTCAGAGAAAGTCTACTGGACTAAGACCGAGAACGAGTGGATGGCCTTTTGACGAAAGGCTCAACAGGGCTGTGTCTGTATTCTCAAGAGTTGAGAACAGTCAGAGGTAACTAACTTAGAATATATATGATCCTGCGGGGATGTGACTGGATGGATATGGAAAGGATTTTTCTCTTGTAAGAGAATCTAGAACGAGGGTGACAGGTTAAAAAAAATGATGGTGGGCACATTTACAGCAGAGATGAGGAAACAGTTATTTTTCTTGAACACCTGTGAGTATTTGGAATTCCCATCCTCAAAAGGGAGACAGCACAGAATACTTAAATATTTTTAAGGCAGAGGTAGGTAGATTCTTGATGATCATGGGGATGATCGATGATCAGGAATATGCAGGAGTGCAGCTTTGAGGTTCCAATCAGATAGGCTATGATAAGGCCATAGAGAGAACATCACAGAACAGACATATTGATGTGTGGAATACAATCCAAAAATCCTCTGTGCAAACATCAACAGTATTAAAATCTTCCTAAATATGATCCATCCACACACCAAGATTACTTTCCCGAAAAAAAAGTTCACTCACATTTAACTAAACGTCATCACTTAATTAAAAGCGTCGGACTTACCAATGATTGTACCCAAAACTGGATGAATTTGGAGCTGACAGTCATTTCTGAATGACATTTTTCCACAAGCTCCATCCTGTTCAGTTATTTTGTACAGTGGTCACAACAGCTCACAATCTAATACATTGCCATAAATCGCCAACTCAGCTCAATTGGGCTGATTTTTAGGGCAAACGATTTTGGCCTTCTCCGAAATTCCTGGCAGCTTTATTGATTAAAAAGATATCTAAAACCACAAGAGCACATAAAAAGTCAGGTTGGAAATGTGTCCCTGGAGTGTATTCCTGCTGGTGGGGCTGTGAACTGTTGCCATCACTCAGGAGCCCCTGCAAAGGATTCATTTGCAAAAGCTAATGTGTAAACAGTTAGTAAAAAAAACATTAAGCCAGTATTCTGGGCTCTATGCCTGATGTGACAGTCTCTAATCTGCAGCCCAAAGCTGGATAAGACCATCAGAGCAGAAGTAGGCCTTTTTAACCGTCTGGTCTGCTCCATCATTCAATATCATCCAAGGTTGATTTGATAATTCTCCAAGGAAGGGTGTTCTGACGATTGAGGGAGTACAATGTAGGTTTCCCAGACTGATCCCTGGGATGGCAGGATTGATGTATGATGAGAGGTTTGATTGATTAGTCAAAAACTCAGTTTACTGGAGTTTTGAAGAATGAGGGAGGCATCTCACAGAAACCCATGATTCTAACTGGATGAGACAGGGGAAACACAGGAAGGATGTTTCTGATTACTGGGGGGAGGCCAGAACCAGGGGGATCACAGTCTAGTGGTATGGGGTAGGACTGAGATGAGGAGAAATGTCTTCACCAGGAGAGGAGGGAGCCTGTGGAATTCTCTGAAACAGAAAGCAGTTGAGGTAAAAACATTGAGTCTCACTGTACTGCCTCACAGCATACACATTCTCCTCATAACCTTGATTTGCGTTATCTTGATGTTACATACTTTCTGAAGCCAGAAGCTGCAGTTAAATTTTTATTTGGAGTAGTGCCACTCGGGGTCATGCTTTTTTGTAAAATTCATGTATGGAATGTGGGCATTTCTGGCTCAGTCAGCGTTCATTGCCTATCTTTGGCCACATTGTTGTGGATCTGGAGTCACATGTAGGCCGGACCAGGTAAGGATGGCAGTTTCCATTCCAAAAGGGTGTGATTGAGCCAACTGAGTTTTTGACTCTGACAATCATTTCATGGACATCATCGGACATTTAATTCCAGATTTTTTTAAAAAATTGAAGTCAAATTACATCATCTGCTAGGAAGGAAATCAAACCCAGATCCCCAGAACCTGAGACTCCAGAGGGTTAACCTCATGTTAATTTACCACAAGGCCATTATATCCCCAAAGGGAAGGAAATAATCCCAGAAATGGTGAATCGTTCAATCCCTGTCTCTCACCAATAAACTGGCTGTACTTACGAGTCATGGAGTTATACGTCATTGAAGCAGACTCTTTGGTTCAACTTGTCCATGCCAACCAGATATCCTCATCTGATCTTGTCCTATTTGGCAGCAATCGTCCTCTATCCCTTTAAACCCTTCCTTTTTGTGAACTCATCCATGCGCCTTATAAATGTTGTAACTGTAACAGCCTCCAGCACTTCCTCTGGCTGCTCATTCCATACATGCACCACCCTCTGTGTGAAAATGTTGCTCCTCAGAACCCTTTTAAATCTTTCCCCTGTCACTTTAAATCTATATTCTCCAGTTTTGGACTCCCCTACTTTGTGAAAAATAACTTGGCTATTCACCCTTTCCATGCCCCTCATGATTTTAACTTAACTCCAGTGATGTCTGACACATAAACACGTGCACCAGCTGAGTTTGTACTGGGGTTAGCAACTACCCTGGGAATGAGCTGTCAACATTGAATTTGCAAAAATGGGGAGAAAACCAACCGGAAAAATAGACAATATTTCGGGCAAACATTCCTATGAAGTTGACAATCACAAGACTCCGTTCTAAAACGATGAGACTGCCATTGTGTGAAGGAAAACACACCGCACACAGCCTGCTGATTGGTCTGTAGCTCAGCCTTTGCTCATCACGGACTGAGTGGCGATCAGGACATCCGGTGTGGACAGAAAGATGCCAGAAGCTCGGTCATGTACCGTCTGAGAATGCAACTGAGTGATTCTGGAAAAGAGACGGAGGGGCTCTTTTAAGAAAAGAAATGGAGGAGCTCTTTAATTTTTTATAAAATTAACATTTCACTGTTTTTTCATATTCACTCACAGGACGTAGGCTTCTCTGGTAGACCTGCATTTATTGCCCAGAGGGCTGCTATGAGTCGACCACTTCACTGGTGGGACTGGAGTCTCATGCAGGCCACACCAGGGAAGGATGGCTGTTTCCCTCCCTTAAGAAATCTAGATGGGTTTTTTTATCAACAAATGGAATTGTTTCACGGTCATCATTAGATCCTTAATTCTAGTTTTTTTTAATTGAATTCAGTGTACTTTGATTCAAAGAGATACTCCCCTCACTTTTCTAAATTGCAGTGAACATAATCCTAACTGATCTTCACATATCAGACCTGCTATGCAGTCTGGTAAATCATTGTTGCATTCCCTCCATCACGAGAACATCCTTCCTGAGGCAAGGAGACCAAAACTGCACACAATACTCCAGGGAATAGTCTCACCTTGTCCAACTGCAGCCAGACATCCCTGCTTCTGCTCTCAAATCCTCTCTCGATAAAGGTAATCACTGTTTGCTGCTCCTGTTATGTTGACTTTCAGCGACTGAGGTCTGAGGGACACCCAGGTCTCATTGGACCTCACCCCCACTTTCCCAATCTATTACTGTTCAGATAGTAATCCACCCTTCACGTTTTTGCTCTCAAAGTGTACAACCTCGGGTCATTTCACGTTATATTATCATGCATTTACAAGTGATTCACCTCTTAAGATGATGAAACTAGACAGTTGCAGCTAGAAAAGTAATTGCGTGCCAAAATTGTTCACGTTTGATGGCAGTTAATTTGACGACTAATTGTCAAAAATAATGTTTGATTGCTGCTACAGGCCAGTCCTCTCTTTCAGAAGATTTGAGCGTGAATTCCCTGCCTGTGTTTTTCATCCACGTTTTCAGAGCGAGATCGCTGATAAGTTGACCTCGCCCCTTGCCTGTCTTTTGTCTTTTGGGCCTTGCCCGACCTCTTACCTGAATGACACTTAACTTTTCAAGTGGACCCTCCACACGCGGGAATGCGAGCTTCACACAGACTTGTTCCTGCACGTTCCTTGGATTCTCCTGGGATGAATTCAGGTGCTTAAGGTTATGCAGAACACAGCACACCTGCAAGAGATTATTGGAACAGCCTTAAATCTTACAGTTGTTAAACAAAGGATATTACTTCAGAGATAGTAGGAACTGCAGATGCTGGAGAATCTGAGATAACAAGGTGTAGAGCTGAATGAACACAACAGGTCAAGCAGCATCAGGGGAGCAGGAAGGCTAATGCTTCAGACTGACACCGAGAGATTTCTGAAGAAGGTCTAGGACAGTAACATCAACCTTCCTGCTCCTCTGATGCTGCTCATCTAGCTCTACACCTTGCTATTAAAGAATATTACTTAGCCCTTTCAAATCTTTGCTATGTCAACTGCTCTGCCCAAGCTGCAAGAAATTATGGAGTGCTGTGAATGCAGCCCAGAACATCACAAAAACCAGCTTTCCTTCCACTGACACCACCTATACTTCCCGCTGCCTCAAGAAAGCAACCAACCCCTCCTATCCCATTATACACTGTTCCATTCTCGTCTACTGGGCAGACGATATAAAAGTTTGAAAACACATATCAACAGGTTCATGAACAGCTTATTCCCCGCTGTTATCCAACTTATGAATGGACTTCTCTCTGCACCTTCTTTGTAGTTGTAACCAACACACACATTGATTTGGAGCCCATTGACCAACCTTTGAGAAAAAGAACAGGAAATGACATCACCAATGCAGGAGATGATGTCACCAACCCAAGGAAACCTAAACACATGAATAGAAAGCGGGACATAACACCAGTGCTTTACCGGAAGCTCACTGATGATGTCACCTAGAATGGTGATGAAACGTCTGAAAACGAACCTTCCAGCTCAGCCAGCAAACTCACATCCAGATGTAACCCTACATTTCACATTCTGTTCTGTTTCCCTGATGTATTTATGTAAGGTATGATTTGTCTGGATAGCAAGTAAACAGTACTTTTCACTGTACCTTGATACATGTGACAATAACAAATCAAATTAAATCAGCATCACTCAAGTCAGTGGCCCATCAATTTTGGCTTCACACCCTGGATCTTATTAGACATAGCCTGACAGGAATTCCACAAAAGAAAACATAACCTCTGATGTCAATAAATCCTTTCATAAAGCACAGAGACAAAAACTGTGTGCAGAACCTCCAGTTGCCATCTCACCGTCACCCTGTGCTGTGACAAGACTTTCCAGTTTTGAAATTCCAAGCCTCTCAGAATAAAGCTCAATATTCCAGCTGCCTTCTTGACCTATTTTTCTCATCAACCTGTTCAGAGATATTATTACACATCTCTGGAGCGGGTAGGTCTTGACCTCAGGTCTCCTGGTCCAGGGGTAGGGAGACGATCATTGTCCACAAGAGGGGCCCTGGGTTTGCTTTCTTCCTTTATTTTTTGCCTAATCTAATTTTTGAACAAACCTGTTCAAAAGCATTATTACACAAGTTCGCCTCAGGTAGGACTTGGACCTGGCTCTCCTGTTCTATTTTTCTAATCAGCCTGTTCAGAGATATTGTTACACATCTCCGGAGCAGGTGGGTGTTGAACCTGGGACTTCTGGTCCATAAGTGTGTAATAATACTTGACCACAAGAGAGCCTCTTCGGATACGCTTTCTTCTTCATTTTATAAAAATGTATTTATTTATTGAATCAGCGTGATCAGAGATATTTTGACACATCTCTGGAGCAGATGGGGTTTCTGTTGCCTTGTTAACTCCTGCCGGATTCGCATGCTGACATTTTGCATTTCTTGTGAAAGATCTCCCAGATCCCTCAGTGCTACACATATGTTGGTTTCTCTCTACACTACAATATAAGTGCACCTTTTGACTTCTTCCCACTAAGGTCTCACACTTGTTTGGGCCTGAATACCATTCTGTATTGAGGCAGTGGACGGGCCTGATTTCTCTCAATCCAACATGACACTGGATTCAATTGTGTCCCTGGAAATATCTGACATTTGGCTGGGGATAGATGGGTTTCGGGTGGAGGTCGGGGGCGAAGTGGTGCTGAAGATAGATAGGTGGGAAGAAATGTTTCCTCTTGACTGATGGGTCAATGAGCAGGGAGCACAGGTTTAAGGTAAGGGGCACTGTACCACTGCATAAATTCTGTTTTTTTTGTGCTTGTCAGAATCTTCAGATCTGACCATCTGCCAGTGTTGACTCTCCGTGATATCACAAATAAAATCTCTTTACCCAAAAGTCTGGGCCTTTGGTGTGTGATCTAATCTAGCCTCGTCGGCAGGCATACCTGTCAGGCCTCTCACATTGAAGTGAATGTGTTGTAATTCCGCAATCTTTCCTTGCTCCCTGCCACACACTTGTCTGCCTTGTTTATTTAACTTGCTTTCTTCAACATTTGTACAAACCTCAACTTTTTCCTTTGTCACATGACTGTTTGGGTGCTTCCCCCACTACCAAACCAGCTTAAACCTCCCAGGGTAGTTCCGGCCAATGTCCTCACCAGGTGTTTGGTGCCCCTGCACTGAAGGTGCTACCTGTCCCACTTGTACCTCTGCCCCAGAAAAGATCACAATGATCCAAAAATCTGACTCTCAGCCACACCTTTATTTGCTCTATTATCCTGTTCATCTTTTCACTAGCATGTCGCACCAGGAGTAATCCAGAGAGTACTGTCCAATTGATCCTGCTTTTCAAACTCCTGCCAGCTCCCTATATCTGATCTGCACGACCTCATCTCTTTCTCTACCTCTGTCTCCGTTCCCAATGTATACAATGATCTCTGGCCGCTCACACTCCCCTTTCAGAAATTGCTGCAATCACTCTGAGATGTCCTTGACCCTGCCACCAAATGAGGAAACACATCATCCTGGAGTCTTGCCTGCAGCTGCAGAAATGCCTGATTGTGAACTTGACTGGAGAGTCCCTGATCCTTTCTCGCACTTTGCTATACTCTGCTTAACAGCAGTCATTTGTGGTGCCATGGATTTCTCTGCTGCTGCTGCTACTTTCCTGTGAGAGGCTGTCCCCGACAACAGTGTCCAAAATAGTTTACTTTTTTGAGAGGGACAGAGCCACAGAAGACTCATGTACCATCTGATGACCTCTCCTGGTGGTCACCCATTGACCTGCCTGAACCTGTTTAACACTGATGTCATTAACCGTCACCCCGCCAATTTAACACTTTCACGCCAGGGCCAGTCTTATCCTTACTTGTAACTATCTTAAAACTTGTGGAATTATGATCATTGCTCGAAATTGCCTCCCACCGAAACATTGCTCATTCCTCAAGGCAAGGTCCAGTACAGCCCCTTCCCTAGTTGTACTGCCTACGTCGAACAAAGAACAGTACAGCCCAGACCAGGCCCTCTGGATCAGGATGTGCTGAAATTTTAACCTAAACCTAAGGTCTATCTATCCTTCACCCCTTCCTTATACGATCACCCATATGCCTATCTAATAGCTGCTTAAATGTCCGTAATGAGGCCAAATCCATTACCTGCTCGGGCAATGCGTTCCATGCCTCAACCACTCTCTCAGGAAAGAAACTACCTCTGACGTCTTCCCTTTATCGACCTCCACTCACTTTAAAACTATGGCCCCTCGTAATAGCTACCTCCACTATAAGAAAAAATTCTCGGGTCTACTCTATTTATACCTCTGATCATTTTGTACACCTCTATCAAGTCACTTCTCATCTATCATCATTCTAAAGAGAAAAGCTCTAGATCTCTCAACCTTTTCGCGTAAGACCTTCCCTCCATTACAGGTAACATCCTGGTGAATCTCCTTTGCACCTTTTCCAATGTTTCCACTTTTTTCTTGGAATGAGGAGACCAGAACTGGACACAATACTCCAGATGTGGCCAAAACAGGGTTATGTATAGCTGGTGCATAATTTCACAGCTCTTCAACTCAATCCTTCTATTAATGAAAGCTAAAACACCATATGCCTTCTTAACAACTCTATTCAACTGGGTGGTAGCTTTCCTGGTATTGTTCCAATAATCTTTCCTGGATGCACCTCACAAATTCTACCCCATCTAAGACCCTGGCACTCGGCCGTCACCTTGAATATTGGTGAAAACGTCACTACGGTGAAAGGCTGCAGAATTCTGGCAGACCCCTTATCACACTTCATCAAGGTGCCAAGTGCTGTAATGGAGTTACCTGTAATCTCCGACAGCCACCAGTGCTCTGTTGATGACTGTCATGGAGGAACATGTGGTTGGCTGAGTCTGTCTGAATTCATGTTTTATTCAAATAATTGCCTGAAGGCACAAGCTCAGAGGCTACCAGACCTTTTTATTCAAATAGTAGAAGTTGAGTGGCTTCTTCTTGTCAATATCACTGGCATTTCAGTGCCAACCTGTATGTGTACCTGGATTGCAGATCATCTGACAAATTCAGAGAAATGTCAACAGCACATCACAGGCATTCTCGTTTATGAAGCAGCTACTCAGCGCACTGCCTTTACCCATGGCAAACAAGTGTATCATAGTGGCAACAAGGTGTAGAGCTGGATGAACACAGCGGGTGAAGCAGCGTCAGAGGAGCAGGAAAGCTGATGTTTTGGGTCGAGACCCTTCTTCAGAAATGGGGGAGGGGAAGAGGGTTCTGAAATAAACAGGGAGAGGGGGAAGGTAGATAGAAGCTGGATAAAGGAGAAGATAGTTGGAGAGGAGACAGACAAGTCAAAGAGGTGAGGATGCAGCCAGTAAAGGTGAGTGTAGGTGGGGAGTTAGGGAGGGGATGGATCAGTCCAGGGAGGACAGGTGAAGGAGGCGGGATGAGGCTGGGAGGCCTGGGACGGGGGTGAGTCTTGCAGTGGGAGGAGTGGATAGGCGGGAGGAAGGACAGGTTAGGGAGGCGGGGCTGAGCTTGGCTGGTTTTGGGATGCATTCAGGAGAGGGGAGATGTTGAAGCTTGTGAATTCCACTTTGAGGCCATTGGGCTGCAGCATTCCCAAGCGAAATATGACATTCTTTTCCTGCAACCTTCAGGTGGCATCGGAGCATGTGGTACCTTCAGAAAGCAGATAAGGGTGGGGAGTGAAGAATATTTTTGGTAGTGGGGTCACACTGCAGATGGTGCCGGGGGATGATGCATTGGATCCAGAGGTTGGTGGGGTGGTATGTGAGGATGGGGGTCATTCTGTTTTGGTTGTTATTGTGGGGACGGGGTGTGAGGAATAAGTTGTGGGAAATGCGAGAGAGATGGTCAAGGGCGTTTTCGAACACTGTGGAGGGGAATTTGCAGTTCTTTTAAAGCAAGGAAATCCGGGATGTCTGGGAGTGGAATGCCTCAACTTGGGAGCACATGCGGAGGAGGCACAGTAAGTGTGAATAGGGGATGGCATTTTTGCAGGAAGGTGTGTGAGAGGAGGTGTATTCTTGTTGATGTGGGAATTGGTCGGCTTGAAATGTACATCAGTTTCCAGGTGATTGCCAGAGATGGAAACAGAGAGGTCGAGGAAGGAGAGAGCGGTATCAGAGATGGTGCAGGAGAACTTAAGGTTGGGGTGGAAGGTGTCAATGAAGTGGACGAACTGTTCGTAGGATTGCGAGGCGGCACCGATACAGTCATCGATATAATGGAGGAAGATGTGGGGGGTAGGGCCAGTGCAACTTCGGAAGAGGAATTGTTCCACGTACTCTACAAAGAGGCAGGCATAGCTTGGGCCCTTGTGGGGACCCATGGCTACCCCCTTTGTCTGTAGGAATGGGAGGAATTGAAGGAGAAGGTGTTTAGTGTGAGGACAAGTTCAGCTAAGCAGATGAGGGTGTCAGTGGAGGGAGACTGGTCCATATCACGGTGGTGTTCCTGTATTGTGTCAGAAAGCCATAAAAAGCAGAAAGGCCCTTAAGCGCATCATGTCTTTCCTGACACCATTACCGATAAAGTTGGTTCATCCCACTTTCCTGCACTTCTCTGGTATCCTTGAGTGTTATGATATTTCAAATGCTAGTCTGAATATTTTTTACAGGTTGTAAGGTTTCCGGCCTCCACTACTTTTCCAGGCAGTTCATTGAGGATTCCCACCACCCTTAGTGAAAAAGCTTTTTCTCAAATCCCCTCTGAATTTCCTGCCCCTTACCCTATAACTATGCCCCCTCTCAATTGACCTCCTCAATCAAAAGGAGAAGTTGGTCTCCATTCACTCTGTTCACGCCCTCATCATCCCTCAGTTATGTGACCTGTTCAGTCTTCTCTGCTTTACAGAAAACAATGCAAGCTATCTAGCCTCTCTTTGTAGCTCACTCTCCATTTGAAGCAACATCCTGGTGAATCTTCTTTGTAACCCCTGTGTTAAATCTTCCTGGAATGAGGAGGCTGGAAATGCACCAATTCTCCAGTTGTGGCCTGACCATTGCCCTGTACAACTCTTAACATTACCTCCTTGCTCTTATACTCTGTGCCACACCAATGAAAGCAAGTGTCCCAAATGCTTTCTTAACTATCCCATTCTCGTGCTCTGCTGACTTCATGGGTATAATTTGGGAACAAGTACCTGAAGATCCCTCTGTTTCTCTAAGCTGCCCAGATTCCTGCCATTCATTAAGTACTCTCTCAATTTCTTGTTTCTTCCAAATTGCATCACCTCACACTTATCAAGGTTAAATATAAACTGCCAGTTCTCTGCCTATCTGATCAACCCTTCTAAAATGTCCTGCAACTTACTACCATTTTCTTCACAATTAACCCCCCAACCAATGTTGGTGTCATGTGCAAACTTGCTTAACATATACATAAACTATTCAGACGAAATTGTGGAAAGAATGTTAACAAATAATAAGGGCCCCAGTCCTGATCCTTGTACACTGCTGAACATCAACCTCCAGTCAGCTTTCTTGAAAAGCCTTCTTCCTCTCCCCTTTGTGTCCCATGACTAAGCCAGTTTCTGATCTATCTCACTAGGTTTCCTTGAATGCCATGCACTTTCACCTTCTTAACCAGTTTCCACTGTTGGACCTTGTCGAAAGCTTTGCTAAATCTATAATAAAGTACCTCGACTGAACTTCCCTCATCCATACATTTGATTGCATTTCTGAAAAGCTCCAACAAATTTGTTCAGCATGACCAACTCACCAGGCTGTAATTTCCTGGTTCACCACGAACACCCTTCTTGACAGGTAGGATCACATTATCCACCCTCCAGGCCTCTGGTACTTTCCCCTGTGGGCAGAGAGCATTTACAAATTTGTCTGAGTCCCTGCAATTTCCTGTCACAAAACTCACAGCAACGTGAGCTGCAATTCATCCAGGCTTGGCTGGGTGTTGTTCTCATTTTGGGGGAAAGAAGAGCAACAGTGACAGATGATTCTTGAGTCGGAGAGCAGCCAGGTGTTTCTGTGGTCAAAGTCGCGACTCCAGTAAGCTCTATTGACTCCCTGGTACCAGACTGGGGATGTCATTGAATGACTTCAGGGCACCCTGAAAGGATGGGGCAATGAGTTAGCGATCATGTTACAAGTTGGTACCAATGTTGTACCAACAATGTGGGCAGCATGAGGAATGAGGCCTGGTATCAAGAATTCAGGGAGCTAGGCAGTAGTTTAAAAAGCAGGACCTCAATGGTCAGAATCTTCAGATGACTCCTGGTGCCACATGCTGACAAGTATAGGAATAGGAAAGTAGGACTGATCTGGCTCTAGAATTGGGGAAAGATGGGAGGGATTTATCTTTCTGGATCTCTGGGACTGCTTTTGGGGAAGTGAGACATGTCTATCTGTCACTATTGTTCTTTTTTTCTTCTTCCTCCCTCCTGTACACTCAAGCTGCTTGTCGTGCCAAAAGCTCGGCTCTGACCGCACTCCTCTGAGGTACCAGCACTCACATCATTCCAAAATGGAAAACTGGTTAGTTATTGGGATTCCAGGAACTCCTGCACTACCTGCCTGTTCTTTCTGGACTGTCTGGTGGTTACCCTTTCCCTTCTTTCCTCTAGTCCCTTGATCCTCAGTGTGACAATCTCTCTAAATGTGCTCCCCACTTAACTCTCAGTCTCAAGGATGTGCTACATTGTCTCCAAACCTGTTTAAGGTCTGAAACCCAAACCTCCAGCTTCAGCAGCTGGGAGCACTTCTTGCATATGGGGCCATCTGTGACACTGGCAGCATCAATGTGAGAAGCTGCATATTCTACTTGTTTGTCCTCTCCTGATTTGTCTTAAATTTACAATTAACTCCTTCGGCTGGAATTATTCAACGTGCCACTGAATCCCTTCTACCCTGGTTCTCTGTCATTTTGGTTCCCACTGTCCTAACAATTAAGAGTTTGAACCTTATAAAGTCTTACTTAATCAGGTGCACTTAGCTTGGCTGAGTGGTATTAATCCTAACCAGACAGAAGTTTTTTGACTCGTCTGCCAGTATGAAAGGGTTAACTGTTAGGAAATTCCCACTGCTCTAAATCTGTTGGGACATGATGGGGTTAACCAGTAATTGTCAGGTGACCAGTTTGCACCAATCTGGAGCCTTTCCCACTTGCTGAACTGATGATATCCATTGTACCTGTTCTGCAGATTCTCTGGATGTTCCTGAAACAGTATAACAACAGCAGCCAGAGCTTCCCTCCAGGGATGGAGGTTAGTTTTGGAGTGGGGTGGGCAAGGTCAGAAATCAAATGACACTCCAGGTACTACAATTAAGCCAACCCCAGCTCAGACCCTCCCTCTCCCAGACCTGGAAAGGACCTCTCCTGCTTTTTATTCTTATTAGGATCCACAACCTGAACTCATAATTCTACTCAGCTTTATTGGACACTGAAAACTGTAAGTTCAGTAAACTCACTGGACCCTGCCACCTCAAATGGGATTCCACCACCTCCCAAATCCCCAGCCGCACCCAGGACCTTCCCCACAATGTGCCCACAGCCATTTGCCATGAGGCCACTGTCGAAGAACCCACAGATAACGTCACATCCACCACCGCTGGGTCCACCACTTCCGGGACAGCGAGCGCCATCGCTGCTGAAGTCACCGCCTCCATTTCCGAGACCAACACCACAGACATTACCATCACCGCTGCTGCTGCCGCCTACTCGGCACTGCCCTTTGCAGACGCTGTCGCAACTCCGTCCACCGCCGATGCATCTCTGCCCACAGCTGATACCAACATCGCTCCACCCGCAGTCTCCACAGCCAGCAGCTTCAGTGAAGACACCTGACACTGAGCCCTGCCAAATCTTCACCATCCCCCCCAAGCTACCCCCTCACTGAGGATGAATGGTCAGTCCTCAGTAAGGGGCTCACCTTTGTCTCCCTGCACCCACACATCAAAGAATACCAGTCTTGTTGAGACATCAAACAGTTTTTCCACCGCCTTCACCTCCACTCTTACTTCTTTAACTGTGAGCCTCACCCTCCCTCTACTGACCCCTTCACCCGCCTCCAACACAAGTCCTCCTCCTGGGCACCATCCCAAGGCCGCCTACCCTCCCTCGGCCTCTTCATCTCCAACTACCGTCAAGACATCAGTCGCCTCAACGTCTCCACCCCTCTCACCCACTCCAACCTCTCCCCTGCAGAAAGTGCAGCCCTCTGCTCCCTCCACTCCAAACCTAACCTCACCATAAAACCTGCAGACAAGGGAGGCACAGGTTTAGTATGGCACATTGACCTCTACGGCGCTGAGGCCAAGCACCAATCTGACACCTCCTACTACCGCCCGCTGGATCATGACCCCACCCCCAAGCACCAAGCCATCATCTCCCAAACCATCCACAACCACATCATCTCACGTGACCTCCCACCCTCAGCCTCCAAACTCATCATTCCACAACCCTGCACTGCCCGCTTCTACCTCCTTCCCAAAATCCACAAACTTGCCTGCCCTGGTCGACCCATTGTCTCCGCCTGCTCCTGCCCCACCAAACTCATCTCCACCTATCTGGACTCCATCTTCCTCTCCCTAGTCCAAGAACTCCCAACCTATGTCCGTGACTCCACCCACACCCTCCACATCCTCCAGAACTTTCAACTCCTCGGTCCCCAACACCTCACCTTCACCATGGATGTCCAGTTCCTATGCACCTGCATTCCCCATACAGATGGCCAAAAGGCCCTCCGCTTCTTCCTGTCCCACAGGCCTGAGCAGAACCCTCCACAGACACCCTCATCCGCTTGGCTGAAGTCGACATTTCTGCCATCTGTAATCCAATCCCACCACCAAAGACATTTTCCCCTTCCCACCCTTATCTGCTTTCCGGAGGGATCACTCTTGCCGTGACTTCCTCGTCTGCTCCACATGCCCCTCCAACCCCACCACACCCTGCAACCACAGGAAGTGCTACACCTGACCCTTCGCCTTCCCCCATCACCCCCATCCCAGGCCCCAAGAAGACTTTCCACATCAAGAACATGTTCACCTGCACTTCTGCCAATGTGGTATACTGCATTCGCTGTTCCCGTTGTGGCCTCCCCAACATCGCGGAAACCAAGTAGGCGTTGTATGGGGACCGCTTCGCAGAACACCCACGTTCGTTTCACAATAAACAACTGCACCTCCCAGTTGCGAACCATTTCAACACCCCCCCTCCCATTCCTTAGACGACATTGTCGTTCTGGGTTCCTTCAGTGCCACAACGATGTCACCCGAGAGTTGCTGTTCCTGCAACCGATATTCCACTTGGGAACCCTGCAGCCCAATGGTATCGATAGGGATTTCACAAGCTTCAAAATCCCCTTTCCCACTACTACATCCCACAACCAGCCCAGCTCGTCTGCGCCTCCCAAACCTGTTCTTCCTCTCACATATCCCCTCCCCCCACCTCAAGCTACACCCCCATTTCCTACCACCTAACCTCATCCCGCCCACTTGACCAGTCCATCCTGGAGATGGGGAGAGGATTCTGAAATAAATAGGGAGAGGGGTTAGGTGGACTGAAGATAGATAGAGGAGAAGATAGATGGGGAGGTAGGGAGGGGATAGGTCAGCCCAGGGAGGATGGACAGGTCAAGCGGGCGGGATGAGTTTAGTAGGTAGGAAATGGAGGTGGGAGGAGGGGATACGCGAGAGGAAGAACAAGTTAGGTGGGGATGAGCTGGGCTGGTTTTCGGATGAAATGGGGTGGGGGTTAGATTTTGAAGCTTGTGAAATCCACATTGATACCATTGGGCTGCAGGGTTCCCAAGGAGAATATGAGTTGCTGTTCCTGCATCCTACGGGTGGCATCATTATGGCACTGCAGGAAGCCCAGGATGGACATGTCGTCTAAGGAATGAGAGGTTCACAACTGGGAGGTGCAGTTGTTTACTGCGAACTGAGCGTAGGTGTTTTGCAAAGCAGTCCCCAAGTCTCTGCTTGGTTTCCCCAATGTGCAGGTGAATATCTGCTTGATGTGGAAAGTCATCTTGGGGTCCAGGATGGGGGTGAGGGAGGTGGTGTGGGGACAGGTGTAGCAATTCCTGCGGCTGCAGGGGAAAGTGCTGGGTGTGGTGGGGTTGGAGGGGAGTGTGGAGTGGACAAGGGAGTCGCGGAGAGAGTGGTCTCTCCGGAAGGCAGACAAGGATGGGGTGGGAAAAATGTCTTTGGTGGTGGTGTCAGATTGTAAATGGCGGAAGTGTAGGAGGATGATGCGTTGTATCTGCAGGTTGTTGGGGTGGTACGTGAGGACTAGGGGGATTCTCTTTGTGCATTTATTGTGACGGATACAGTGCGGGAAATGCAGGAGACATGGTCAAGGGCGTTCTCGACCACTGCGGGGTGGAAGTTGTAGCCCTTGAAGAACAAGGACATCTGGGATGAGTGGGAGTGAAATGCCTCATCCTGGGAGTAGATGCAGCAGAGGCAAAGGAATTGGGAATAGGGGATAGAATTTTTGCAGGAAGGTGGGTGGGAGGAGGTGTATTCGAGGTAGCTGTGGGTGTCGGTGGGCTTGAAGTGGACATCAGTTTGTAGGTGGTTGCCTGAGGTTGAGACAGAAAGGGCCAGGAAGGTATGATGTGACCACTTTCAGGGAGCTATAAACTTGAAAGCCAGGATCCCTCTGCCCATCTGTCCTTAACTGTATACTTTTCCTGAACATTTGATCTCCCAAAGTACAACAACTCACACTTACATGGATTAAACTCCACCTAACATTTCTCGGCCCACATCTGCAACGAACAACCTTTTACACTATCCATACCCTGCCAGACCCGCTGAGCTTTTCCAGAAACTTAGCTTTAGTTCACCGATCTTTGTCTCATCCGCAAACTTATGGACCCACACATCTCCATCTACATCATAAAGAGCAGAGGGCCCAGTACAGATCCGTACAGAACTCCATTAGTCACAGAACCTCCAGGACGGTGGCACAGCGGCTGAGTGGGAAGCACTGCAGCCTCACAGCACCAGGGACCCGGGTTCGATTCCAGCCTCGGGTAACTGTGTGTGCGGAGTTTGCACATTCTCCCTGTGTATGTGTGAGTTTCCTCCCGGTGCTCCGGTTTCCTCCCACAGTCCAAAGATGTGCAGGCTAGGTGGATTGGCAATGCTAAATTGCCCGTTCGGGGTGTGTAGGTTATAGGGGGATGGGTTTGAGTGGGATGCTCCAAAGGGTGCTATGGACTTGTTGGGCTGAAGGGCCTGTTTCCACACCGTAGGGAATCTAATCTAATCTAATCTAAAATCCAGCCTGAAAAACAACCCTCCACCATTACCTGACAAATGGTCACTGGACCTGAAACATTAACTCTGATTTTTTCTTCACAGATGCTGTGAGACCTTGTGAGTTTTTCTAGCCACTTCTGTTTTTGTTCCTCCACCCACTAATCTCTGTCGACAAGCCAATTTTGAATCCAGATGGCCAAGTCACCGTGGATCCCATGCATCTGTATCTTCTGGGTGAGCCCAACATGAAGGAGCTTGTTGAAAGTCTTACTAAAAGCCATGTCAACGATGTATACTGCTCTACGCTCATCAATCACCTTTGTCACCACCTCGCAAAATTCACCCAAGTTAATAAGATATGACATGCACTGCAGAAAGCCATGCTGACTGTCCCTAACTGGCCATGTTTTTCCAAATATGTCTAAGTCCTATCCGAAGAATTATCTCCAAGAGCTTCTCAACCATTAGGATTATTTTCAATAGAAAGACGGAGATTGAGGGGGCTCCTGATTGAGGTCTACAAAATCATTAGCGGTATAGACAGAGTGGATAGCAAAAAGCTTTTTCCCAGATTGGGGGACTCAATTACTAGGGATCATGAGTTCAAAGTGAGAGGAAGAAAGTTTAAGGGCGATATGCGTGGAAAGTTCATTCCACAGGGTGGTGGGTGCCTGGAACGCGTTGCCAGCGGAGGTGGGAGACGCAGACACATTAGCATCTTTTAAGATATATTTGGACAGGTACATGGATGGGCAGGGAGCAAATGGACACAGACTGTTAGAAAATAGATGACAGGTTAGACAGAGGATCTTGATCAGCGCAGGCTTGGAGGGCTGAAGGGCCTGTTCCTGTGCTGTAATTTTCTTTGTTCTTTGTTCTTAACCACCGACGTGAGACTCACCGGCCTGTATATTCCTGGATTATCCCTATTTGTCTTGAAGACAGGAAGAGCATTAACTCCTCACCAGTCCCTTGGGACCTCTCCAGTGGCTAGCGAGGACACAAAAATCTTTGTCAAGGCCGCAGCAATCTCCTCTTTAAACTCTCTCAACAACTTGGGGTAGATGCACCTAACCCACCTAACCTACATGTCCCTGAGCACTATGAGCAATTTAGAATGGCCAATTCATCTCGCTTACACATCTTTGGACTGTAGGAGGAAAGCAGAGTACTGAGAGGATGTGCAACTACTCGCTGGAAGTCGCCCAGGGGTGGAATTGACCCAGCGTCCCTGTTCCTGTGAGGCAGCAGTGGTAACCACTGAGCCACCGTGCTGCACTGCCCTCCCTATCCTTTTCCTGCATGAAGTACTCATTTAAGTTATCACCCACGTCCTCTACCTCCCAGCAGAAGTACCCTTCTTTATCCTTGAGTGGCCCTACCTTCTCCTGAGTTATGTAGTTTTTAATGTATATATTGAGTGACTTAGTATTCTGCTTAAACTTCCTGCAGAGGTACCGGAAGGGACACTAGACCGCTCTCTGATCTCCGACGTCAGGCAGAAGGAGCACACCACTGCCCTAACTGCTATCTCAGCCTCTTTATATAAGAAAAATAATATTACCTTGCTCGCCTTATTCACTGACATCCAGTATTCACCTGAGGCTGCACTAATATGAACTTAAAATATAATCTTTACAAACTAACCAAATACCCTCGGGCTACAACAAAATTCCTAACAGCCTTTCCCTCTATCTCTCTCCACTGTCTTTTGGTTTTCAGAGGGAAGCATGGAAACACTATATGAATGTTTGGGTCTTACCATGACTTGACACCGGGTTCTTCCTTCACTCCATTAATCATTTGTGGTGACTGTGCTGATATCTCCCAGAATGCCCTTCAGAGAAGACTTACTGGTATTCTCTAATGGCGTCTTCCATCTGTCTCCCTTTCTGTCTCTTTCTCATACAAACGCTCTCTCCATTGATGCTGTCACACATACTGACTTCTCTCTCAGACGATTCCTGTTCTTGTTTCAGAATTCCAGGGTACGTGGTTCTCAAATTTCCCGTCAAGGGGGACATTCTGGCTGCCTCAAATGACAAACCCACCCCTTCCTTAACTGTGAGCATAGAAAGTGGCTCAGAGCTTGGGTGCCTGAGTTCTTCTCAGTTGTTGGCTCGTGGTAGGCAAAGGGCAGGTTTGGGTTTAAGGGACGTTGTCATGGCCAAATGAAAGGGACCAGGTGGATGGGCGCTGGGTGAAGACTCGTGATAATTTCACCCCTGGTGTTACCCAGCCTCCTGCATACGACAGGTGATGATGATGAACAGAGCTTCCCCCTTGCCACTACCATCTTTGGTTTGGGTGCATGGCACATCACAATGGAATGCCAACTGTGCCATAGCCTGAAACTGAATGAACACAGCAGGCCAAGCAGCATCAGAGGAGCAGAACAGTTTGACGTTTCGGGTCGCACTGTGTTATCTCAGATTCTCCAGCATCAGCAGTTCCTCCTATCTCTGTGCCAATGACTTATGCATTATCGAGGAGAAACGGCTAACAGGGAAGAGGAGATTAGCCCATAATGGATCCCACGTCGAAACTCTAACTAATGCATCAAAAAAGAACCCGAGGCAAAATCAGAAAGGAATTCAGCCATTCGGCCCCTCTCAAACCAACCCCATCATTCAATTGGGTCGTAATCGATCTCCCTTTGGGGTCTCAACCAGAGAGATGCTGAGAGCTTGAGAAGCTGTGAGATGGGGACTCAGTTTCTGAATCAGGCATCTCCCACAGTGACTGAATTCCAGATTTCAACCCAAGTATGAACGGATCAATCGAATCCAGATGATGAATTGTGGGAAAAAAAAAGATTTGTCGTGGTTAGCGAATACTCCAGCGACATGGGATCAAATCTCAACATGGCCTATGGAATGGAGTTTGAAGCCAGTTCATAAATCTGCAATATAAACCAAGTCTCAGTCATGATGACTGTTCAACTAATCATTGATTGGTGTAAAATCCAAATTGGGTTCACTCATATCCCTGTAGGATTGGAAATCTGCTGTTATACTCTGTTTGGCCAACATGTGGCGACAGACTGCCCACTCTGGGATGAGTGGGCATTTTCCCCGAAATCCCTGGGACGTGGGTCTGTGGAATTCCTTTCCTGTGATAGCAGTTGTTTGGGGAGGGGAGAGACAAAAGTCATGATCTCACCAAAACTTGGAGAAAACTCAAGACGGAGATCAGTGTCATACAGGTGTTCAGTGCAGGAAAAGACCTTTCAGCCCATTGTGTCTGTGCTGCTGAGAAACAAACCACCTCACCATTCTAAACCCACTCCCCAGGACTTAGCCCAAGGCTTGACGTTGTGAGTGCATATCTAAATAATTCTTCGAACGTATGAGCATTTCTGTCTCTCCCACTGTTACAGGCAGTGAGTTTCAGATCCCCACCACCCTCTGGGTGAAAACATTTTTCTCCACATTCCCTCGAAACCTCTTGCACATTCTCTGAAATGTTTGCACCCCACACACCCTGGTACTTGATCCTTCCATCAAGGGGAAATGTTTCTTCCAATCTCCCTATCTCTGCCCCGCTTTATTTTATACATCTGAATGATAAAGGGCTGAGGGACTTGGGTCTGTTCTCATTGGAGAGAAGAAGGCTAAGAGGGTATTTAATAGAGACATACATGATGATCAGAGGATTAGATAGGGTGGACAGTGAGAGTCTTTTTCCTGGGATGATGGCGTCGACCTGTACGAGGGGGCATAGCTGCAAATTGAGGAGTGACAGATTTAAGACAGATGTCAGAGGCAGGTTCTTTACTCAGAGAGTGGTAAGGGCTTAGCATGTCCTGCCTGCTAATGTAGTTTATTCAGCCACACGAGGGGTATTTAAACAGTCCTTGGATAAGCAAATGGATGATGATGGAATAGTGTAGGGGGATGGGCTTAGATTAGTTCACAGGCCAGCGCAACATCGAGGGCCAAAGGGCCTGTTCTGTGCTGTATTGTTCTATGTTCTATGATGTCCCCTTTCAATATCCTTTGTCCTATGGAAAACAACCCCAATCTGCCTTCAATAACTGGATCTGTCCATCCCAGGCAAAATCCTGGTAAATCTCCTTCACACCTTCTCGAGTGCAATCACATCCCTGCTATAATGTGTATTATGGGACTGCATACTCTTGCTGTATGTCCCTGAATGATACTTTTTTTACAATTCTACCATAACCTCCCTGCCCTTAAACTCAATGCGTTGGCAAACAAAACCAAGTGTAATGTATCCCTTGTTAACCGCTCCATCTCCTTATCCCACTCTCTACATAGAATGATGGAAATGCACCCAAGCTCCCTCTGATTCTCAGTGCTTCACAGCATCCAACTATCCATCCTGTGTTTCCTTGCCTGTCCTCCTGCCCAAGTGCAACACTCCACACCAACTAGATTGAACAAGTGTTCTGAAGGTCAGCTTCAGAGTTCGGGGATCTCACTTACCAGACCTGTACTATGCACACCAGCAAATTCCCAGACAGCATCTCTCTACTGAGGAAAACCATGACACCTCTGGAGGATTGACACAGCTACCGCATATGCCAGAATATCACACACCCAAATAATGGATGGATGCTGAATAACGGGAGTTTTAAGGATGGAATCCACAACTTCACTTGAATCTGACTGTTCCACACAAATGTCAATCATGCAGCTAAAAGTATCAGTATGTTGTCCAAATAATGAGAGGTTGCAGAGCTCTGAGATGCAGAGAGTTCTGAGAGACCTAGTGTATAAGGCCATAAGACATAGGAGCAGAAATTAGGACATTCAGCCCATTAAGTCTGTTCCACAATTCAATCATGGCTGATAAGTTTCTCAACCCCATTTTCCAGCTTTCTCTCCGTAACCCTTGATCCCCTTAACAATCAAGAATGTATCTAACTCTGTCTTAAGTATGGTCAATAATTCACAAATCTCTGTATGAAAAAGTTTCTCCTTATCTCCATTTTTAAGGCTCGTCCCTTTACTCTCAGGCTGTGCCCTCAGATTCAAGATTTTCCTGCCAATGGAAACATCCTCCCAACGTCCACTCTCTCCGGGCTGTTCACTACTCTTTAAGTTCCAATTAGGACACCTCTTATCCTTCTAAACTCTATCGAGTATTGAACCAGAGTGCTCAAATATTCTCATATGTTAAGCCTTTCATTCCTGGAATCATTCTCATGGTCCTCCTCTGGAAGCTTCCAGGCCTGATACATCCTTCCTGAGGCATGAGGCCCAAAATTGTTCACAATACTCTCAATCTGATCTGACCAAACATTTTTAAAGCCTCAGAGATGCATCCCTGCCTTTACATTCCAGTCCTCTCCAAATAAACACTGAAATTATATTTGCCTTCCTAACTACTGACCTAACATGCAAGCTCACCTGAAGAGACTCCCAAGACCTTTTGCTGTTTAGATTTCTGGACTTTCTCCCCATTTTGTGCCCCTATTCTTCCAACCAAAGTGTATAGCCTCACACTTTCCCATGTATTTAATCAGCCACTTGTTTGACCACTCTCCAAATCTGTCCATCCTTCAGCAGCTTCCCCTCTTCTTCAATACTACCTATTGCTCTTCCTGTATTTATATCATTGCATTGGCAAATTTTTCCAGAGTGCCCTCAGTTTCTTCATCTAACTCAATAATGCATTAGTGAAGAGTTGTGGTTCCTGCATTGACCCTTATGGAATACAACTTGCTCCTGACTGCTATCCTGAGAAAGACCCTTTTATCCCACTCTCGGCTTTCTGCCAGATAGCCAATCTTCTCTCCACGCTGTCACCTTGCATCTAACACCATGGGCCCTTGTCTGACTCAGCAGCCTCCTGTGCAGCACCTTACCAAAGGCCTTCTTGAATTCCAGGTAGATAACATCAATTGGCTCTCCTTGGTCTACCCTGCTTGTTACCTTCTCAAAGAATTCAAAAAGAATTGTCAGGCATGACCTCCCCTTGATGAAATCATTTTCTGTATTTTCCCATGTATTTCCAAGTATTCAGAAAGCTCATTTATTTTTCTTTGGAAGGGTCCAGACCTGAAATGTCATCTTTTCTGCTCCTCCGATGTTGCTTGGCCTGCTGTGTGCATCCAAGTCTACACCTTCTTATCTCAATTCTCTCGCGCAACCTGGTTTTGCATTGCATAGAATCTTCTGCTGAGTCCAAGCGTCAAAAATGAACAATTATCACAGGGAACACAATGCATTGTAAGAGAAATCCTCACTACAGCTCAACATATCGGATTGAACAATCTGGGAAGTCTGCTGTCACCATCCAGTTTATTCCTCAAAATCAAAACTCACACAACACCATGTTCTCATCCAACAGGTTTATTTGAAGACTTAAGCTTATTTATAAACCTGTTGCAATATAAGCTGGTGTTGCGTGACTTTTGACCCTGTCCATCCCAGTTAAACATTGCCAACTCTACGCCTTGTTCAAAATGAACAGGAAAATGTTGAAATAGAAATTGAATGTGAGAAAATGTGAAGTTGTTCTGTTTGGAAGCGAGAGCAACAGAACAGAGTATTTTAATGGAGAAAGACTGCAGAAAGCTTCAATAAAAGGGGACTTGGGGGGACATGTGCACAAAACGCAGAAAGCTAGCAGGTAATCATAAAAGCCAATGGAATGTTGACAATTACTTCAAGGGGGTTGGAGTATGAGAGGAGGGAAGTCTTTCTGCAAAAGTGGAAGGTGCTGCCGAGATTAGAAGAGATAACATTTCATTGGAGCCAGATCAGAAATGTTCACAAGGATGATCCCAGTATGGAAGAATTGGCTGTGGAGAAAAGATGAAACAGATTACTACTGTACTCACTGGAGTTTAGAGGAATGAGAGGTAATCACATTAAGGGTGTTGACAGTGGGCTGTACAGAGAATGTTTCCCCTCACGGGAGAGTCTCAGAACAAAGAACACTGTCTCAGAATGAAGGGGCACCAATTGAAGACTAAGATGAGGAGAATTTCTTCTCTCAGAGGGTCATAAATCTTTGGAATGCATTGTCACAGAGAGCTGTGGGGGGCTGATCCCTTGTGTATATTTAAGGCTGAAATAGCTTTTAGTAAATAGGGGAATCAAACCATCAGAGTAAAGGCAGGAGAGTGGACGTGTATAGAGGTTTGGCCCCCTTACTTAATGATGAGGGAAACTGGAATATCTGGAGTTAGATGAATTTAGTATTAGCTAAGAAAATTCTAAAATACTTAAACGGATTGACAGTAAGTGCAGGAAGGATATTTCTCTGGCCTTGTGGATGAGTACCCCAGACCCTTCTCAGAATAAAGGACAATCCATTTAGGACTGAGATGAGGAGGAACATCTTCACTGAGAGGGTGATGAATTTTTGAAATGCTGTGCTGCAGGCAACTTGTGGAAGCTCTAATATCAAGGCAGAGATTGGTAGATTTCAAGTTACTCATGACATCAAGGCAAATGGAAATGTACATGAATGGGCATGATTTGGAACTGCGGAGATGGTTTGATAAGGATGGAGGTATGGTGGAGTAGGTTCTGTGCTGTCAGCTGAACGAGGCGAAACAGATCAGACGTATCCTTGCTGTCTGAACAACTGCTCACCACTTTATTTTCATCACCTCACCCAGTGTGTCATGCTTCGGGCTTCCCCCGTCACCTTATGCCATCACTTTCAATTTAAGCACTGACCTGTAATTACATGGTCCATTCACTCGCTGTCTTAAACAGACCTCAGCATTTGTCATGCTCAGACTCTAGGCCCAAATCCCATTTTACAGACTGTCAATTCATTAATGACATCACTCTTTCCTCAGCTAACCTCTGAAATCACCTGGGTAATTGCATCAGTTTACTCTGGCACAGAGGAGATAGGATGGAAAGAGTAACTGTTTGTTTTGTAACTGTCACTAATGTCAGTCCCCATGGATCCTAATTGTGTTGCTGCAGGGTGTACTACATCTACTTATAAGGAGCGTTGTTCAATTTTTCCTCTCATAATGTCAGTGGAAGAGGTAGCCGTGGTACTAACAGAGATCTGGGACACGAGAGAGTGAGAGAGGAGGACAGATCACAGTTTAAAGTTGGAGAGTAATAGATTAGAATGATGCAACAATGTATTGGAATCTGGCAATGATGGATTGGAACAATGCAACACTGGACTTGAATCTAAGAATAAACGATTGGAATGTTACAACAACAGATTGGAATGGTTTGACAATGGTTCAAAATGTGAGAACAGTCGATGGGAATGGGAAAATATTGGGAAGGGGTTTCATTGAGATGTTGAATTCTCTTTCTGCTACTTCTGTTTAGAAGCCACTGAAATACCACATTCGAATGATCCTGTGTGTTATTCGTTCTGCCAATCATTGATAAGGGCCTTATTTTTACTCTCTCATCTTTACTGCTTCTTGCTTTCCGCTAGGTCTGGCTGATAGGTCTGTAACCCTGGCCATCTTAGAGTCTTACTGAGCGCTCACTGACTCAGTATCCATTCCTCCACTGACCTCATGTCCATGCGTTTGAAGTTTTTGATCAAATAATATTAGAATCCTTGCTTGCATTTGCAAATGCTATTGTTTTACCATTAGTTCCATCATGAGTTCACATGAGGGTAGCATCTCTTAGATCTTACCCACATCGAAATTCATTAATAGACAATTCAGGCTAAATTTCTGTGATTTCTAAATTCAGGCAAATATATTGCAACAGTCACGAACACTTCAGTTAACAGCAACTTTTGTCTCATCTTATATTTTCATTTCATTCTCAATTTATGGAATAATGGTCGTTGCATGCACCAAATAAATTTAACAATGATGCAACCATTTGTGACAGGAATGGATAGAAAATACCATTTGTACATCTCAATCAGTGCTCAGTGGTAAAGGGGAAGTACAACGAGATCTAGGTGTTCTTGTACATCAGTCAATGAAAGCAAGCATGCAGGCACAGCAGGCAGTGAAAGAAAGCTAATGGCATGCTGGCCTTCGTAACAAAAGGAATTGAGTATTGGAGCAAAGAGGTCCTTCTGCAGCTGTACAGGGCCCTGGTGAGACCGCACCTGGAGCATTGTGTGCAGTTTTGGTCTCCAGATTTGAGGAAGGATGTTCTTGCTATTGAGGGAGTGCAGCGTAGTTTTACGAGGTCAATTCCCGGAATGGCAGTACTGTCATATGTTGAAAGATTGGAGCAACTGGGCTTGTATACACTTGAATTTAGAAGGATGAGAGGGGATCTGATTGAGTCGTATAAGATTATTAAGGGATTGGACACTCTGGAGGCAGGAAGCAGGTTTCTGCTGATGGGTGAGTCCAGAACCAGAGGACACAGTTTAAAAATAAGGGGTAAGCCATTTAGAACAGAGTTGAGGAAAAAGATCTTCACCCAGAGAGTGGTGGATACAAGGAATGCTCTACCCCAGAAGGCAGTGGAGGCCAAGTCTCTGGATACTTTCAAGAAAGAGATGGATAGACCTCTTAGAGTTATGGGGATAAGGCAGGACCAGGATATTGATTGTGGCTGATCAGCCGTGATCATAATGAATGGTGGTGCTGGCTCGAAGGGCCAAATGGCCAACTCCAGCGCCTGTTGTCTATTGTCTATTGTCTCAATAAAACTGGTAACATTATTCCAAGCTGATATTACAACTTCATTTTTTGCTTTCCTCACAGCCAACGTAGTAACAATTGTGATCCTGTCTCAGGAAAAGTGTGGTCTCTCCCGATGTGTCTCTCACTACCTGGTAGCCATGGCAATAGCAGATCTCCTGGTCATTATCTTTGACCTCATATTGCGACACATTCCATTTGTTTATTGGAAGTGCATCATTTCTTAGAAGGTATCCCTGTGTGTAATATCCACGCTGTCCTGCTTTATGCAGCCACTGACTGTTCTGTCTGGTTCACCGTCACTTTCACCTTTGATCGATTTGTAGCCATTTGTTGCCCAAATCTGAGAAGTAAATACTGCAATGTGAAAACAGCAGCCGTGGTTCTGGCAACAGTGACTGGACTGAGCTGTGTGAAGAACATTTTCTGGTATTTTCTGTTTACTAATAAGTGTCACGACAGCAGCAGAACCTGGTTTTTTTGGGTGAAAAGGAAAGTGAGGTTTTCTCCAGTCTGGGGAGCAATTGAGTTCTGTCATTACATTCTAACACCAGGAGTTGCCGTTATTCTCATTCTGCTTCTCAACGTTTTAACGGTTAGACACATTGCAGTGACCAGCAGATCCCGCAGGAGACTCCATCAGCAGAGCAACAGAAAGAGCACCAAAGACCCAGAGATGAAGAGTTGAAAGAATTCCATCATGTTATTGTTTCTTATCTCAGGGAATTTCATTCTGTTATGGTCAGTATCAATGGTGTATTCCATAAATTGGAGAATGAATTTTTTGGGAGAGAAGTCTATATATCTGCCTCATTTTGTGATTTATGTCATCACACATCCTAAGTTCAGAGAGCATTTGAAGAATATTGAGAACTGTCCCTTTACTCCAATTGTGAAATGTATTAGACATTGAGACTGACTGAAGAATTAGATCATCAGCAATCAATGTTGCACACGTTTCTGTCTAACCCACAGTCCTGGTGTCTTATTAATAGACATCATTGAAAGAAGATGATATCTCCAGGACCTTTGCTCTGTGATTTTTTTCCTGCCTAATTTGACAGCCTGTGCACCTGTGCCAGTACACTGTTTATCTACATCTCAATCCAAGCGTGGGTGTGTGGCTGTGCACGTGTAGAAGCATCAGACAGATAGATAGAGGAGCAGGTTCAGGAACAGACACGGTACTCATGAGTGATCACAACATTATGAAATGTTGTCTAGTTTGAGGGTGATAAACCTGGTACTGACCTCGGGGCCTTTAAACTTAAATAAAAGAAATACAAACCGGTGAAAGCACAATGCATTGTGGATTACAGCAAAAACAGGATGTGAAATGCGAGCATGGTAATTCAGCAGCTTTGGACTTTATAGGTGGCATTTCATACTTCTCAAAAAGTGTACTTTTCACTGAGACACACTTGAACGAGAAGGGAATACCATTCTTTACTAACCACATACGTTTTGGATCGTATCACAAGGTGAATGAAACTGGTCAATTCTGTGATGCTGACTGTTATAAGGTTGGATTTCTTTGAACTGTTAATAGATGATTTGCAGGACATTAGCTCTCAGTCAACATCAGCTTTCTATTACCAGCCATTTCAACTCCACTCCCCACTCCCTTGACGCCACTTCCATCCTGGGCCTCATTCAATGTCACAATGAGGCCACATGTTCATTGGTGGAACAAAACCTTATGTTGCAGTTGGGGATCTTACAGCCTAATGGCCTTAACATAGAATTCACTGACTTCAAAATCTCTCCTTTCCCTGTCTCACCCCATGTCTAGCCCTCCCTCTTATCCCCATCGCCTTGAAGTGATACAACTATCTTCCTTCTCACCTATCTTCATTTTCGTGAGGAGAGCGAGAGAGCCAGACAGAGAGAGCACCAGGAGGCTGCCAGGAAGGTAACTTTTTTTTCCCCACTTTAAAAAGCTTACCTCGAGCGGGAGCGGTCTTCATTTATTTGGGCAGCGGCTGAACCCGAGACACCACACGTATAGTGCCTCCCACCCGCCCTCCTCCTCTAACCAAAAAAAAAGGACTCGGTGGTGTGTAGATAAGGTAAGACTTTTTCTGTTTCACGTTTCTTTATATATATCGTGTGATTGCCAAAAATCTTTTGGTTCCTTTTTCATTTATCTAAGTTAAGTTTAATAATGTCAGGAGATCTCACACGCGTGTTGTGCTCCTCTTGCTGAATGTGGGAACTCAGGGACAGGGCTGACGTCCCTGACTCCTTCACGTGCAGGGAGTGTGTCCAGCTTCAGCTCTTGTTAGACAGCATGACAGCTCTGGAGCTGCGGATGGACTCACTTTGGAGCATCCACAATGCTGAGGGGGTCGTGGATAGCACGTTCAACAATTTGGTCACACCGAAGATTAGGATTGCTGAGGGAGATAGCGAATGGGTGACCAAAAGGCAGAGGAAGAGCAGGAAGGCAGTGCAGGTGTCCTCTGCAGTCATCTCCCTCCAAAACAGGTATTCCGTTTTGGATACTGTTAGGGGAGATGGCTCACCAGAGGAAGGCAGCAGTAGCCAGGTTCATAGCACTGTGGCTGGCTCTGCTGTGCAGAAGGGCAGGAACAAGAGTGGAAGGGCAATAGTCAGAGGGGATTCAATTGTAAGGGGAGTAGATAGGCGGCTCTGCAGTCGAAAACGGGACTCCCGAATGGTATGTTGCCTCCCAGGTGCACGGGTCAGGGATGTCTCCAATCGGCCGCAGAACATTCTGAAGGAGGAAGGCGAACAGACAATTGTCATGGTGCATATAGGCACCAACGGTATAGGCAGAAAACGGGATGAGATCCTACAAGCAGAATTTAGGGAGTTAGGAGCGAAGTTAAAAAGTTGGACCTCAAAGGTAGTAATCTCAGGATTGCTACCAGTACCACGTGCTAGTCAGTGCAGAAATGAAAGAATAGCTAGGATGAATGCGTGGCTTGAGAGATGATGTAGGAGGGAGGGGTTTCAGATTTTTGGGACATTGGAACCGGTTCTGGGGAAGGTGGGACTATTACAAATTGGATGGTCTACACCTGAACCAGATTGGAACCAATATCCTTGGGGGTGCTTTTGCTAATGCTGTGGGGGAGGGTTTAAACTAATGTGGCAGGGGGATGGGAACCAAATATTGGACAGAAAAGAGGTAGAAAAGAAAGCCTGTAGGGAACTAGATAATGGAGTCAGTGTGACTAAAGGGAATAGTAATCAGGGAGCAGATGACGAATACAAAGGGACACATGGTCTGAGGTGCATTTGTTTTAATGCGAGAAGTGTAGTAGATAAGGCAGATGAGCTTAGGTCTTGGATCGGTACCTGGAGGTATGATGTTATTGCTATTACTGAGACTTGGTTGAGGGAAGGGCATGATTGACAATTAGTTGTCCCAGGATATCGATGTTTCACGCAGGATAGAGATGGAGGTAAAAGGGGTGGAGCAGTTGCAGTAATGGTCAAAGACGATATCACAACCGCACTGAAGGAGGGCCCTATGGAGGACTCAAGCAGTGAGGCAATATGGGTAGAACTCAGAAATAGGAAGGATGCCATGACAATGTTGGGGCTGTACTACAGGCCTCCCAACAGTGAGCATGAGATAGAGGTACAAATATGTAAACAGATAATGGAAAGGTGTAGGACAAACAGGGTGGTGGTGATGGGAGATTTTAATTTACCCTATATAGACTGGGATTCACTCAGTGTTAGGGGTCAAGAAGGAGCAGAATTTGTAAGGTGTGTCCAGGAGGGTTTTGTTGAGCAGTATGTATGTAGTCCAACTCGGGAAGGGGCCATACTGGACCTGGTGCTGGGGAATGAACCCGGCCAGGTGGTTGATATTACAGTAGGGGACTACTTTGGAAATAGCGACCACAATTCCGTAAGTTTTACAATACTCATGGACAAGGATAGGAGTGGTCCTAAAGGAAGAGTTCTAAACTATACCAAGATTCGGCAGGATCTGAGGAATGTAGATTGGGAGAAACTGTTTGAAGGTAAATCCACATTTGATATGTGGGAGGCTTTTAAGGAGAGGTCGATTAGCGTGCAGGAGAGACATGTTCCTGTGAAAACGAGGAATAGAAAAGGCAAGATTAGGGAACCATGGATGACAGGTGAAATTGTGAGACAAGCCAAGAGAAAAAAGGAAGCATACATGAGGTCCAGGTGACTAAAGACAGACGAAGCTTTGCAAGAATATCGGGAATGTAGAGCGTATCTGAAACGAGGGATTAAGAGGGCTAAGAGAAGACATGAGATATTGCTGGCAAACATGGTTAAGGAAAATCCCAAAGCCTTTTATTCATATATAAAGAGCAAGAGGGTAACTAGAGAAAGGATTCGCCCACTTAAGGACAAAGAAGGAAAGTTATGCGCTGATTCAGTGAAAATGGGTGACATTCTTAACGAGTACTTTGCATCGGTATTCATCAAGGAGGGGTTCATGACGGATGTTGAGGTTAGGGATAGATGTTTGCTTACTCTAGGTCAAGTTGATACAAGGAAGGAGGAAGTGTTAGGTATCCTAAAAGACATTAAGGTGGACAAGTCCCCAGGTCCGGATGGGATCTATCCCAGGCTACTGGGGGAAGCGAGAGAGGAAATAACTGGAGCCCTAACAGATATCTTTGCAGTGTCCTTAGACAAGTGTTGGCAGGTCATGTTGCAGTTGTATAGGACTTTGGTTCGGCCACATTTGGAGTACTGTATGCCGCTCTGGTCGCTACATTACCAAAAGGATGTGGATGCTTTGGAGAGGGTGCAGAGGAGGTTTACCAGGATGTTGCCTTAAAAAGATAGAGATTGAGGGGGGACCTGATTGAGGTCTACAAAATCATGAGTGGTATAGACAGGGTGGATAGCAAAAAGCTTTTTTCCAGAGGTGGAGACTCAATTACTAGGGGTCATGAGTTCAGAGTGAGAGGAGGAAAATTTAAGGGAGATATGCGTGGAAAGTTCTTTACACAGAGGGTGGTGGGTGCCTGGAACGCATTGCCTCCGGAGGTGGTAGACGCAGACACGTTAGCGTCTTTTAAGATATATTTGGACAGGTACGTGGATGGGCAGGGAGCAAATGGGCACAGACTGTTAGAAAATAGATGACAGGTTAGACAGAGGATCTTAATCGGTGCAGGCTTGGAGGACCGAAGGGCCTGTTCCTGTGCTGTAGGTTTCTTTGTTCTTGTTTCTTTGTTCTATCAGCCCCAACCTTCCCATTGACCAATCTCCACAATCCCTGACCTGCATCCACCAATCATCACCCCACTTACCTCCCACCCAACCCCATCCCCTCCCTCTATTTATTTCTGAGCTCCTTTCCCCCTCGCCAGTCCTGATGAAGGGTCCCAATCTGAAAAGTTGGCTTTCCTGCTCCTCTGATGCTCCCTGACCTGCTGTGTTCCTCCAGGCCCACAATGCATTGATAGCATTATCATTCATGAAGGAAATGTACTGTATTATCGAACATGTACTGCAAGTGTGTTGAGGTAAAGCAGGAGATTAACACTCAGCAATGATACTCTCTTGAGCAACCAATGCAGATAAGGTGACCCAAATAACTCTACCTGCTGCAGCAATTCTGTGATTCTATCGGGAAAACAAACCTGGCTAAAGAATGTGAGATAACAAAGTGTGGAGCTAGATGAACACAGCAGGCCAAGCAGCATCTTAGGAGCACAAAAGCTGACCTCAGGGTCGAGGCCTGAAACGTCAGCTTTTGTGCTCCTGAGATACTGCTTGGCCTGCTGTGTTCATCCAGCTCCACACTTTGTTATCTCGGATTCTCCAGCATCTGCAGTTCCCATTATCCCCGGCTAAAGAATGATATGTTCCTTACACCTGACTCTTTGCATTATAGGGTCCTGAAATAAGTGACAGCTTATGAGTGCCAGACTTAATCAATTCGGCCAGTGGGCTGAGGAATGGCAGATGGAGCTCAATTTTGATAAATGCAAGATGTTGCATTTTAGTGAAGCAAAACAGGGCAGGACTTACATCATCAATGGTAGGGTCCTGAGGATTGTTATAGAACGAAGAGATCAAAGCGAACAGGTTCATAGCTCCTGGAAAATAGAGGCACAGTTAGACACAGTGATGAGGGCTGCTTGCACATGCTAGCTTTCATTGGTCAGAGCATTGATTGTAGCAGTTGGGATGTCTTGTTGTAGCTGTACAATGTGTTGGTGAGACCACATTTGGACGACTCCATGTAGATCTGGTCACTTTACTATAGAAAGAATGCTGATAGAATTTTGAGTTATAAGAAGAATTAGAATGGCTGGGACTTCTTTCCCTGCAGCTGAGGACACTCAGGGGTGACTGTATAGGTGACTATGAAATCACAAGAGGCATAGATAAGGTAGATGAGCGACAGCTTTTCACCATGGTAGGAGAGTCAAAAACTGGAGAAGCATTGGCTGAACGTCAGAGGAGTGAGATACAAAGGGCCGAGTGGGCCAGTTTTTATCAGCATATAAAAGATGCTGAGCTCTTGGAATGGACTGCCCAAGGGAGTGGAGAAGGGAGAAAATTAAGACTTCAGATGCTGGAAGCCAAAATCTATGGGTGTGACTGTAAAAGCACAGCAGGCCAGACAGCATCAGTGGAGCAGGAAAGTCAATGTTTCGGGCCAAATTCCTTTGTCAGAACTAAGTAGGAGGAGAGTAGCCCAGGAGGAGGGTGGGGCTGGGGTAAGATAGGAGAGATGATGATAGGTGGATTCAGGGTGGGGGTTTATTATGATCGGATCATGGGAAGGCTGGAGTGGATGGTTGAGTAGGAAAATCAACAGGTTAGGTCATGTCTGTGATGTGAGGAGGAGGGTGAGGGCTGGACATGTGATAAGGCTGGGACTGGATGGACTTTGAAGATGGTGAGGTCAATGTGGAGGCCATTAGGCTGTAAGCTCCCGAAGTGAAATATCAGGTGTTGTTCCTCCAGTTTACGTTTGGCCTCAGTCTGACAGTGGAGGGGGCCAAGGATGGGCATGTAGCCAGGGAGTGGGAGAGGAATTAAAATGAATGGAAACTGGAAGGTCAGGTTGTTTAATGCATACAGAATGTGAATCAGTCCCTGAGTCTGTGTTTTGTCCCTCTGATATACAGGAGACCACATCAGCAGCAGTGCATACAATAGGCTTAATTTAAAGATGCACATCAGAGCAGGGGATCTTAAAACTGTGGTATGGTCCTTGTGATCTATATGGGAAGTGGACTCATTTCCCTGTGAGTCGGAACTGTCTTCAGTTAAAACACCTGGGTTTTGGAACTAGTGTGGTGGATGGGATTTCTGTGGAGCATCTGCAAAGCTGAGAGAGCTGTGGATAGTACACATTGTGAGGTGGTCACACCTCAGGCTGAGAGTCCATGAAGGGAATGCATGACCATCAGGCAGAGTAGGAGGCCTCAGAAGAATATACAGGAATCCCCTGTGGCCATTTCCCTGAGAAACAGATATGACACATTGGTCATGATGCATGTTGGTGCCAACGACATGGGAACACAAAAGGGTAGAAACTCCTAATAGCAGACAATAGGGCGATAGGAAGCAAACTAATAAGTAGGACCTTAAAGGAGGCATATCAGGATTGTGACCAGTGCAATGTGCCAGTTGGGGAGGAGATAGCAGGGTGTAACAGATGAACGGGGGCTGAAGAGATGCTCGGAGGTGGCAACTTTCAAATTCCTGATGGAGGTGGGACGAGGACAAACAGGACTGGTTTCACCTGGTTAGGCCTAGGGAGCTTACCCTTTGCCCGAAATACGAGAGGGGCATCATGCCGTCTTGGAGTCTGGTCTGCAGCCACAGATGCCTGTTGGGGAATATGAGTGAGAGTGGTTGGGGAGGGTTTAATTTAAATTGGCAGGGAGTGGAAGCTATTCAGGGAGGGAGGGGAAGTAGAGTCAAGGCAATGAGAAAAAGACAAAAAGATGAATAAAAGGCACGATAGGCAGAGGGACAGAATCCAACAAGGACACAGTAAAAAGTAATGGGAAGTGGTCAACGAACGTTAAAAAGTCAAGCCTTAAGGTATTCAAAATGAAGTGGATGAATCAATCACGATAACGGCTATGATATCATTGGAATTATAAAACCATGGCTGCAAGGTGAGAACTGACCATTCAATTGTATTCAGTATTTGGGAAGGACAGCCAAAATGGAAAAGGCAGTGGAGTTGAATTCCTGGTTAAAGATAATACAAACACAATATTGAGGAATGTTATCAGCTGAGACAATGTCCAATGTGGGTAAAATTGAGTAATATCAAGGTGATCTTACAGTGCAATTATAAAATTGAGAGATGTCAAGGGGCAAAAGACATTGATAAGGAGACCACCAAAGTGCAGTGGTCATTCTGGGAATGCTATTAAATAGAAAACTAGAACTGCATGCAGTAAAGGACTAGTTGTAATCATGGGTTACATTAATCTGCATGTAGTTTGGGAAAATAAAATTAATCACAATTGTGTACACAGGATGATTTTCAGGACCAACACATTGATGAAAAAATGAGGACAAGCCACTTTGCCTGTGTGTTACGCAGTGAGAAAGGAATCATTGGTAATGTAGTCTGGAGGACTCTTTTGGGATGTGACTATAAGGATTGAGAGTGAAGTTGTTGATTCTGAGACAAGAATCCTGAATCCTGAGAAGCAAAAATGTTAGTAGATGGTGTGAGTTGGCTATGATGGATTGGGCAATGTTGCAGAAAGAAATGGCAGTGAAAAGGCAAAGGTGAACATTTAAGGAGTGAATGGGTGAACTACAAAAATGGTCTGTCCCTGTCAGGGACACGATGCAATAAGACTGGAAAATCAGGACATAAAATGGAAGGTAGTGATCGCATTAGATGCCTACATATTAGGTGGCATATAAATTGATGAGAAAAACAATAGACCGAAGTGTTGGGAAAATTTAAAAGTCAGCAACAGTGGCACCAAAGTGTGATTACGAAGGTGGGAATCGAGTATGAGAGTAAGATTGCTGAGAACCGAAGTGCTGACTATAGAATTTAATCTCAATGTGGAAGGGGACCTCTCTTACGCATACTGAATTGACCCCCATTTGCTTTCAGCAGAAATCCAACAGCAAAAGCTATCTGCCAAGGAATGCAATGAGTTCAACTGGAATTTTCCACAGAGTCTATACATCTGAGGAGCAGCTTCCTGGAGCCCTCCAGAAGCGACCGTGGATGAAGACGAACAGTTAACAGTCAAAGTGAGCAGCACCTCTTATGGTGCTGGAGAAATTGTTGCTCTATTCCTTTGCATTGTTGGTCAACACAAATTTAGAAGAATGCCCCAAAAAATGATGATAAGTTTCAAGTGAGGTAAGTAGTTCTGTCAGGTGAGAAGGTATGCGAAGGGGGTAGTTATTGCAGGGGTAATGTGTGTTAGGAGCATCGTTGTGTCTGTCAAGTGGTCTGTCAAGCAGATCTGTCAAGTGGGAGCTGTATTCAGCCAGAGGCGCATCAGGGAGTATTCTTACCATGGGGCAGTTATGTCTGAGGTTAATGTATCGGGGGCAGTTGTGTCCATGGTCAGTGTGTCAGGGACTAGTCCTGTCAGAGCAGTTATCATGTCAGGGGTAGTTGTGCCAGAGGGGTGGATGTAATCAGGGAGCTCAACATATCATGGACAGTCATGTAATATGATCGGTTGGTAATGCCAGGGGACAGACATGTTGAGGAGTCATTGTGTCAGAATGCAGACATTTTGGGGGTCATCATGTGAAGGGGCTGTCATATTAGGAGTGTTCATCATGTGGGTGGGGGTCATGATGCGGGGGTCAGTCCTGTTGGGGAATTGTCACTTCAGGGGGTAGTTGTGATGTCGTAGCCGTGTTGAGGGTTTGTTATGTCGGACTGGCATTTGTGTTGGGGAGTAGTCAGGTAGGGGGCAGGTGCATTTGGGGACAGACATGTTCGACGTAGCTGTGACAGTGCAGTCCTTTCAGGGGACAGTGGTGTCAGGAGGAATTCATGCCAGAGGTAGTTATGTTCGGTCACAGTGGTGTCAAGAGACAGATGTGTTGGTGGGAAGGCGCATGTCAGGAGGTATTCGTGTCAGGGGCAGTTGTGTCTGGGGTTAGTGTATCAGGGGGTAGTCATTTCAGGGGGCAGTTGTGTCGGGGCTGAGTGTGTCAGGGGGTAGCTGTTTCATGGTAGCTGTGATGGATTAGGCTTGTGGGGGAGTAGTCCTGTCAGGGGAAGTTTGGTCTGGGGTTAGACATGTCATGGGGGTGGAACATCAGCCACTGTTACAGCCCAAAACACTAAATTTTTCCCATCCATTGTCACTGTACGTGGTATTTCAACTCTACTTTTTACAAAGAGATTGTGTGTGAGAGTGTGTGTGTTTCCTGAAAGACCCTGACAGATGAAGAGGGAACACAGTGTGGAGCTGGAGAAACATGGCAGGTCCGGAAGCAGGAAAGGCAGCTTTTCTGTCTGAAACTGTCTTCAGAGGGATCCCGACCCAAAACGACTACTTTCCTGCTTGTCTGATGCTGCCTGATCTGCTGTATTCCTCCAGCTCCACACTGTGCTATCTCTGACTTCAGCATCTGCAGTTCTTTGTATTCCGAGGGATGAAATTCTTGAACATGACAAAAACAAAATCATTGCATCTTCATCTTCTTTGAAACTTCTTGCAAGACAGAGGGTCAAACAGCTGGGTACAGCCGGAAATTGGTGCCCTCACTCGATAATGTGTGTATGTAGCTGAAACACAGCACTGACTCATTTCAGCTCCTCCCTGTTAAAACTGCAATCCTGCTCACCAACAACAGCTTTGAATTAGAATTTTGGCAGGTTATCTCAAGTCCCTTTAAATCCACTACTGTGAGTCTTGATCACTGCAAAGCTTCCCTTTCACATTGTGCTAATGAATGATCATCGAATATTGCACTGTTGGAACTGAGCACTACGACTGCAAAAGTAGTCGTTTTGGGTCGGGATCCCTCTGAAGATGGTTTCAGCCAGAAACACTGCCTTTCCTGTTCCCTGACCTGCTGTGTTTCTCCAGCACCACACTGTGTTCCCTCTTCATAATAAACTGAGCGCACATTATTAACAGGGTCACCATTGATTGCGTGATTATTATTGCGTCTTTTATGACTCAGGGATTCAGACAGCTGTCTCACAAACTGCTTTGAAAATGTCATACCCTTTATGAATTGGTTCTGACAACGGACTCAACCAAAGGCAAACAGAAGTGAAGAAACATAAACAGAAATTACTGGAAAAGCTCAGCAGGTCTGGCAGCATCTCTGAAAAGAAAATCAAAGGGGTTTTCTGAGGAATAATCACTGGACCGAAAATGTTCAATTTGATTCTCTGTACACAGATTCTGGCCAGACCTGCTGAGCTTTCCCAGCAACTTCTGATTTTATTCCTGATTTACAGCATCCACAGTTCTTTGGGTTTTTAGAGATAGATGAAACTGGCTGAGAAAAAGTGATGATAAATGTTAGCAGGAGACCTACAGCATCAAACCAGCACAGGTGGCAGCAGGCACTGTACTTGGGAAAGCAAACCCTCCTCAAGACGAGGCTTATTGACAGCAATCCCAAAAATAGAAGGGTCACTGGGCTCAAGACGTTAACTCATTTGTCTCTTTCCTACTTTGAAATCCAGAGGTAGCCACCACCAGAATGCTCTCTGGCCAGAATCAACTGCAACAGTGCCAACTGTAAACAGGAGAGTGCGATCCCTGTGACATCTCTATGGGATGGTAAAGGGGTATGGAAGGCACTTTACAGGTCACGCTCCCCATCCCCAGCCAAGTTTAGATCCAAAAATCCACACTGAACTGGTACAAGTATGTTCCCCCATCCCTTTCCCCCTGTTCTTGCCTAAGTGCCCACCTGCAGTTGAAATACCAGCACTTTACCCAACCATAAACTCAGGTTGTGACAAAGTCTGCCCCCAATCTTACACATTACACCCCCACCCCAGTGGATGACTCCCCTCTGAAGTCAGGAGAGGAGACAAAAAGAGGTTCCCTTGGCAAAGCAAGGGCACTGCAGCAGTGGCTGACCCTTCCTTGAGACTGCTCTGCCATCTCTGTATATTCATGGGTCAATATCCTCACACACACACACATACACACACACACACACACACACACACACAGAAATCCAACTTAAGCACTTTCTGAATCAAAAACAGAACGAATAACAATTCTGATGAAGGTAACTGGACACAAAACATTGACTCTTTCTGACTGTCATGGAACATCGAACTATACAGCATGGAAAGGGCCCTTTGGCATTCTATCCTCGTAACATGTGGTATTACAATCCTGATCCTCACATTGTAACACCACATGTTGTGAGTGTGGAATGCCAAAGGGCCCGTTCCATATCTCATACACTCTAATACAAGCAGCATTTTGTTAAAACTTTTCTGCACCCTCTCCAAGACCTGCACATCCTTTCTGTAATGTGGTAACCAGCAATGAATACAATACTCTTAAGTGCTGCTGAACCAAAGTCTGATAAAGCTACCACATGACATCCTGACTGTTGTACGCAATTCCCAGACCAACAAAGGCAATCATGCCACATCCATTCTTTATTATCCTGTTATAGCAGCCTCCTGGGTGCACAAACACAGATTGCCAACTTGGCTGAGCAGCGAGGAATGCTGGGTACATTTGCCAAGTGAAACTCTGAAAACATGAAACCCACACACCAGACACAGTGCAAACACAGCAGCAAGGTAACAGGTAGTCTGCACAGACACCCCCAACAAATTATCCACTAAACAAAAGGCAGCCCAGACAGAAAGGTTATCAGAGATAATGGGAAATGCAGATGCTGGAGAATCCAAGATAACAAAGTGTGGAGCTGGATGAACACAGCAGGCCAAGCAGCATCTCAGGAGCACAAAAGCTGACGTTTCGGGCCTAGACCATTCATCAGGAAAAAAAGGTAACAGGTAGTCTGCTCAGGAACCCCCAACAACTTATCCACTCAACAAAAGGCAGCCCAGACAGAAAGGCACCTGGTCATGCTACACAAAGAAACAGGTTATCTGTGTCGGTTCACCCCGCTGTCACTGATCTGGTAGGTTGACTGGTCTGTCGCATATCTGTGCAGATTCACTGCTTTGTCACAGAGCTGGGCACATCTTCTGCTCCATCAGACAGCTGTGCTGGCTCACTATTTGGTCTCACAGCTCTGCTGGTCCATTGCTCCATCACTCAATTGTGAAAGCCCACTGATGGTTCACACAGCTGTGCAGGTTCACTGCTGGGTACCACCGCTGTGCAGGTTCACTGTTTGGTTCTTTTCAGTGTGATTTGTGGTCAGACGAAATGTAGAAAGGAAACACACTGAATATTCTCATTGAAACTGATGGACGGACATTTATGAAACACTTTTCAAATACCTTAATAGCGTCCCAGAGTGTTATACGGTATTTGAGCTATTTTGAAGTTTATTCAGCGATATTGAGGGAATGGGGAGGTAATTTCAGAGACAGAGAGAGTTATAGACCCAGATATCGAAACATGGAAACAGAGAAAATAGGTGCAGGGTGAGGCCATTCAGGCCGTTTGAACCTGCACCAACATTCAATCATGCAATCTCTGTATCTCATTCCATCCTCTCCCCATACCCCTTGATCCTGTTAGCCTCAAAGGACAGCATGGTAGCTAGCACTGCTGCCTCAAAGCGCCCAGGGACCCAGGTTCGATCGCAGCTTCGGGCGACTGTCTGTGTGGCGTTTATGCATTCTCCCCGTGTCTGCGTGGGTTTCATCTGGGTGCTCCGGTATCCTCCCACAGCTCAAAGATGTGCAGTTCAAGTGGATTGGCCATGCTGAATTGCGCATTGTGATCATGGATGTGTAGATTAGGTGGGGAACAGGGGGATGGATTTGGGTGGGATGCTCTGAGGGTTAGTTTGGATTTGTTGGGCCGAAGGGCCTATTTCTGCATAATAAGGATCCTGTGACGCATCCAGCTCCCTCTTGAATCTATCTAATGAAATGGCCCCAAATGCTTCCTGAAACATCCCAGTAGAAGAGTCCACACGTTCACTATTCACTGAGTGAAGAAATTCTTCCACATCTCAGCCCTGAATGGCTTACCCCTTATTCTTTGACTGTAATGAACTTGGCCAACATTGGGAACATAGTTACTGCATCTAACCTGTCCAGTGGCATCATGATTTTATTTGTTTTTATGATATCCTCCCTCATTCCTCTAAATTCCAATGAATCCAAAGATGTTTCAGAGTTGACACTGTGACACACACAATGCAGTACAGCAGCAGATGGAAGATAATCATTCTCTTGTCACATAGAGGAAGATTTGTACCTAAGTGCCTGTCCTAGAAGTGTATGCTGAGAACAATCTTACGGAGCTTTAATCTGCATCCAACTTCCTTTGCCTCAATTAGATTCTAGTATGAAACTCACTCCTGCATATCTGTGAATCTGTGCATAAAACACCCGGAAACTTTCACTTTGATTCCAGTCTATAGCTCACTGTTAAGTATCTGTTATTCTACATATAAACAACACCAAACCCTTCGATTAGATTCTCATGTGTAGTTCACATCTGAGGAGCAGTTATTCTGTATGTAAACCACCCCAAAAACCTCCATCCATTTCATTATGTAACTTGCTTCCAGCTATCTGTATATAGTCCACCCTGGAACTCTCGATTATATTCCAGTCTGTAACTCAGTCTCCATTTTTTGGTTATTCCGAATCTACCTGTTACTCTTGGAGCTGTTAATCTGAATGTAAACTAACCTAAACCCCTAAACTTGGCAGGAGCTAGGGAGATTAAATTGGAAGGATGTGTTATCAGGCAAGTCCACTTTTGATATGTGGGAACTATTTAAAGACCTGCTGATGAGAGTTCAGGACTGGCATGTTCTTTTAAGCAGGAAGGGAAAGGATGGCAAGGGAAGAGACCCTTGCATAATGAGTGAGGTTATGAATTTAGTCAAAAGAGAAAAGAAGCATATGTAAGGTTTAGGAAGTTAACATTCGCACAACTGGGTCAGAATCAAGACTCACCTCCCCCTTGACACTGAAAGAGTCCTGTACCACATTCTGTTAGGATCAGATGATGTGTTTGGGAGCAGGACATGGCACATGGACTTCGGACAACTGTTCATGTGGTTGTTAAGTTGTTAAGTGTGTTTCAGAGAGAATGGGAATGAGAGTAAGGAACTGAGTGTGTTTTGTGGAACATGGCTAGGCCAGGGACAAGGACCATCACATTGTGGCTACATCATGAAATGACTGCCACTCAACTGCACTCAGATGGGCATACGCAAACAGGCGGTGTCTCCCCAACAACCCATCCTCCCCCAACACCCTCCACTCCCAACACACACACGCACACACACATTTCAGTCAGAATACATGAGTTCGAAATCTCACTGATTATCTGCCCTGATGAAACCAATGTAAAGTTCCCTGTTCTCCCCAGTCCTGCATGGGGGGTGCACTGGGAGATTAGACAGGGAAATGGTGGTGCTTGAAGAGGAGGCATGTGATCAATGTTTTAAATTCTCAAGCCCTGCTGATATATTCAAGAAGAGGAAAGGAAATAAAAATTGAAAGTCAAGCTTGAAATGGCTCATGTAGTGCAGGGCAGAAAGAGACAGGAGCAGAAGAGAGAGAGGAAGAGAGTTCTATTCTGGGAGCCACAATGACAGCAGGAAACGCCTGAGAAATCCTCAGCAAATATGCCGCTCTCTTCCCAAATCCACGCTGTTGGGGTGTCTACAATAAGACTCTTAGATACCGTGTGGAACCAATGTTTAACACTTTCAACTACATTGACGTAACTAACAAGCTTAAAAAAGATATTTCACAACAAAAAATGGTAAAGCTTTGCTGCCCTAGAATTAACATCTCATTGGCCAGGGAGGTTCCTGTCCTGCAATTAACATCTCAATAAGACACAAGCCCCCCCCAGAGAGCAGACTGAGAGCTAGTGCAGAGATAGTAGGAACCGCTGACGCTGGAAAATCTGTACAAATCATAGAACAGAGAAAATTAGGCCTTTTGGCCTTCCAAGCCTGCGCCGATCCAGATCCTCTGTCTAAACCTGTCACCCTATTTTCCAAGGATCTGTATTCCTCTGCTTCCTGCCCATTCATGTATCTGTCTAGATACATCATAAGTTATGCTATTGTGCCCACCTCTACCACTTCCGCTGGCAACGCGTTCCTGGCACCCTCTGTGCAAAGAATTGTCCAGGCATATCTCCCTTAAACTTTTCCCCTCTCACCTTGAAATCATGACCCCTACTAATTGAGTCCCCCGCCCTAGGAAAAAAGCTTCTCGTTATCCACCCTGTCTATATCTCTCTTAATTTTGTAGACCTCAGAAATTTCTGAAGGAGGGTCGAGACCCAAAACGTCAGCTTTCCTGCTCTTCTGATGCTGCTTGGCCTGCTGTGTTCATCCAGCTCTACACCCTGTTATATGAGAGAGAGTGCAATTGTCTGACACTCTTGGATACAGTCAGCAAACACCTCGCTGAGAATAAATCTGGACAAGAAATCGTCAGATTCATTCTCAAACCCTGTTCAGTCTCTCTAATGAGAGATTGAGCACCTCTGCTAGTCTGGTTGTGATTGTGTGTGTGTGTGTTCAGTAATATCTCAAGTTGCTGGTTAATTGCTCTCTTATGATTTGTTTGTATTTTTATGCTGCTGTGACATTGTGCAAGACAGTGAAGTATAGGCACGGCAGATAAACCTGGGATCTTGCTTCAAATGTTTTTACAAAGTTCTCTCATTCCCCCTTCCCACTAGTCCATTCTCTTTTACCTCAAGGATTGTTTAATTGGACAGCTGTAATGTGAAGATCCAAAATATTTGGAGCCAGGAAAATCTTGAACAGGAGAAACTTCCACAGGGGTAAACTGGAGTTTATCCACATGTTAACAAAGTGTGGAGCTGGATGAACACAGCAGGCCAAGCAGCATCTCAGGAGCACAAAAGCGGACGTTTCGGGCCTGGACCCTTCATCAGAGACCCTCTCTGATGAAGGGTCTAGGCCCAAAACGTCAGCTTTTGTGGCTCTCTGCTGAGCTTTTCCAACTTCTGTTTTTATTCCTGATTTACAGTACGAACAGTTCTTTTGGATTTTAGAAATAGATGAAACTGGCTGAGAAGAAGTGAACAATCCCAAAAATAGAAGGCTCACTGGGCTCAAGACGTTAACTCATTTGTCTCTCTTCTACTTTGAAATCAAGACATAGCCACCACCAGAATGCTGTCTGGCCAGAATCAATTACAACAGTGCCAACTGTAAACAGGAGTGTGCAATCCCTGTGACGTCTCAATGGAATGGTAGAGGGGTAGGAAGGCACTTTACATGTCACCCTCCCCATCCCCAGCCAAGTTTAGATTCAAAAACTGACACTGAACTGGGACAAGCACGTTCCCCCATCCCTTTCCCCCTGTCCCTGCCTGAGTGCCGAACTGCAGTTGAAATACCAGCACTTTACCCAACTGTAAACTCAGGTTGCTACAAAGTCTTTCCCCAATCTTACACATTGCCCCCCCCACCCCAGTGGATGACTCCCCTCTGAGGTCAGGAGAGGAGACAAAAAGAGGTTCCGTTGGCAAAGCAAGGGAACTGGAGCAGTGGCTGACACTTCCTTGAGACTGCTCTGCCATCTCTGTATATTCATGGGTCAATATCATCTCTCTCTCTCTGTCTCACACACACACATACACACACGCGCGCGCGCACAAATCCAACTTAAACACTTTTTGAATCAAAAATAGAACCAATAACCATTCTGATGAAGGGTAACTGGACACAAAACATTGACTCTTTCTGACTGTCATGAAACAGAACTGTGAAGCGTGGAAGCGGCCCTTTGGCATTTGACACTCATAACGTGTGCTGTTCCAATCCTGACCCTCACATTGTAACACCACATGTAATGATCGTGGAATGCCACAGGGCCTGTTCCATATCTCATACCCTCTAATCCAGTCTGCATTCTGGTAAACCTCTTCTGCACCCTCTCCAAAACCTCCACCTCCTTCCTGTAATGTGGTGACCACAACTGAACACGATACACGTGGTGCTGCCCAATCAAAGTCTGATAAAGCTACAACATGACATCCTGACGGTTGTACTCAATTTCAAGATCAACAAAGGTAATCATGCCACACACATTCTTTATTATACTGTTGTAGCAGCCTCCAAAGTGCAAACACACAGATTGCCGAGTTGGCTGAGTTGCAAGGAATGCTGGGTACCTTGGCCAAGTGAAACTCAGAAATCACACAACCCTCACACCAGATGCGGTGCAAACACAGCAGCAAGGTAACAGTCAGTCTGCACAGACACCACCAATAACTTACCCACTAAACAAAAGGCAGCCCAGACAGAAAGGCACCGGGTCATGCTGCACAAAGAAACCTCACAGCAGCATGCCATCAAAATAATTGATATTGTTTCAAACAATTACGTGTTCTCACCCTGATTGGTGAGAAATAGAGAATGCTCCAGAAACGTATTTAAAATGTAGAAAAACAGAGCTCACCTGCACACGGTGCTCTTGGAATCATTCTTGTAATCGCCTGAGGCCCACCGAGAAGACCAGAATGCAAAGAGGCAGAGACCAGCTGACCATCAAGAGAGAGGGAGAAAGCAGCTTTGCAGACCCAGAGACAGAGCCATAGAAATAGTGACTGTGTAAATTTACAAGAGACTCTGGAAGTATTGTAAACGTAAAAGATAGTATGTTTCATATTGATAATTCCTGTAATTTTGTTCCTGATAAATTGGGAATGTTTTACTTTGTTACTGACTTGTGTTCATATTGATTTACACACTTTGGTACTGTGGGACACCTGTGCAAATTCATTCATAACATTCCAGTCGTAGTTGTCTGCAAAATGTTTAAGGAGGAATCAGACAACACGATCTACTTATGTGACCACTTTCAGGGAGCTGTAAACTTGAACTCCAAGATCCCTCTGTACATCAATACTGTTCAGGTCTCTGTCATTAACTGTATACTTTTCCTGAACATTTGATCTCCCAAAGTACTGCACCTCACGCTTACAAGGATTAAACTCCACCTGCCATTTCTCTGCCCATATCTGCAACTAACAACCTTCTACACTATCTACACGCTGCCCGACCTGCTGAGCATTTCCATAAAGTTAGTTTTAGTTCACCGATCTTTGTCGCATCCACAAACTTACAGACCCACACATCTCCGTTTACATCATAAACAGCAGAGGACCCAGTACAGATCTGTACAGAACACCACTCGTCACAGAACCTCCAGCCTGAAAAACAACCCTCCACCATTCCCTGACGAAGGGTCACTGGATCCGAAACATTAACTCTGATTTTTTTTCTACACAGATGCTGCGAGACCCTCTGAGCTTTTCCAGAAACTTCTGTTTTTGTTCTTCCACCACTATCCTCTGTCTTCCGAATCCACGTGGCCAAGTCACCGTGGATCTCATGCATCGTGTATCTTCATGGTGAGCCCAGCATGAGGGACCTTGTCGAAAGCCTCACTAAAATCCATGCAGACAATACACACTGCTCTAACCTCATCAATCATCTTTGTCACCTCCTCACAAAACTCAACCAAGTTAATAAGACATGACATGCACTGCAGAAAGCCATACTGACTTGTCCTTAACTGGCAATGCTTTTCCAAATATGTGTAAATCCTATCCTAAGAATTATCTCCAAGAGCTTCCCAACCACCGACATGAGACTCACCGGCCTTTATGTTTCTGCATTATTCCTATTTGTCTTGAAAAGAGGAATAACTTTAACTCTGCACCAGCCCTTTGGGACCTCTCCAGTGCCTAGCAAGGACACAATGATCTTGGTCAACGCCCCAGAAATCTCCTCTTTAAACTCTCTCAACAACTTGGGGTAGATGCCATCCGGTCTGGACACTTAACCACCTTAATAATCTTCAAATGGCCGAACATCACTTCTTTCTTCATCTCAAAATGCCCTAGCATGCACAACAAAATGCTCACTATCATAGAACGCCTGCATTGTGGAAACAGGCACCTTGGCCCAACAAGTCCACACCGACCCTCAAAGCATCCCACTCAGATGCATCCTCCTATAACCCACCTAACCTACATGTCCCTGAGCACTCTGAGCAATTTCGCACAGCCAATCCATCTCGCCTACTCAACTTTGGACTGTAGGAGGAAAGCAGAGTACTGAGAGGGGAATGTGCAAACTACTCGCTGGCAGTCGCCCAGGGGTGGAATTGACCCAGCGTCCCTGTTCCTGTGAGGCAGTAGTGGTAACCACTGAGCCACCGTGCTGCACTGCCCTTATTTAAGTTATCACCCACATCCTCTACCTCCCAGCACAAGTTCCTTCCTTTATCCTTGAGTGGCCCTACCTTCTCCTGAGTTATGTAGTTTTTAATGTATATATTGAGTGACTTAGTATTCTGCTTAAACTTCCTGCAGAGGTACCGGAAGGGACACTAGACCGCTCTCTGATCTCCGACGTCAGGCAGAAGGAGCACACCACTGCCCTAACTGCTATCTCAGCCCCTTTACACTCAGAAAAATAATCTTACCTTGCTCGCCTTATTCACTGACACCCGGTATTCACCTGAGGCCACACTTATACTTAACTTAAAATATAATCTTTACAAACTGTCCAAATATCCTCTGGGCGACAACAAACATCCTAACAGCCTGTCTCAATATCTCTCTCTGCTTTCTTTTGGTCTTAGGAAGGATGGAAACACGACAGGAGTGTTTGGGGCTTACCATTACTTGACACCGGGTTCTTCCTTCACTCAATTGATCAATTGTGGTGACTGTGCTGATATCTCCCAGAATGCTCCTCAGTGAAGTCTCTCTGGTGTTTCGTATTATAATAAAGTGTGGAGCTGGATGAACACAGCAGGCCAAGCAGCATCTTGGCTCCAAAGATGCTGCTTGGCCTGCTGTGTTCATCTAGTTCCACACTTTTTTATCTTGGATTCTACAACATCTGCAGTTCCCATTATCTCTAGTGTCCTCTATTGCCGTCTTCTGTCTGCTCTCTTTCTGTCCGTCTCTCTCTCTCTCTCTATCGCTCGATCTCTCTCTCTCACACAGTCTCTCTCTCTCTCCATTGATGCTGTTACACATTCTGACTTCTCTCTCAGCCGATGTCCGTTCTTGTTTCCGAATTTATGACACTAAAGTCGGTGGAGTGGTGGACAGTGTGGAAGAATGTTGCAGGTTGCAGGGAGACTCGGATAAACTGCAGAATTGGGCTGAAAGGTAGCAAATGAGTTTGATACGGATAAATGTGAGGTGATTCACTTTGGGAGGAATAATAGGAAGGCAGAATACTGGGTCAATGGAAAGATTCTTGGTCGTGTGGATGCGCAGAGGGATCATGGTGTCCATGTAAATTGATCCCTGAAAGCTGCCACCCAGGTTGATGGTGCTGTTAAGAAGGCTTACGGTGTGTTAGGTTTTATTGTAAGAGGGATTGAGTTCCGGAGCTATGATGTCATGCTGCAACTGTACAGAACACTAGTGCGGCCTCATTTGGAATATTGCGTGCAGTTCTGGCCGTCCCATTACAGGAAGGATGTGGAAGCATTGGAAAAGGTGCAGAGGAGATTTACCAGGATGTTGCCTGGACTGGAGCGCAGGCCCTATGAAGAAAGGCTGAGGGACTTGAGTCTGTTCTCATTGGAGAGAAGGAGGCTAAGAGGGGATTTAATAGAGACCAACAAGATGGTCAGAGGATTAGATAGGGTGGACAGTGAGAGTCTTTTTCCAAGGATGATGACTTCAGCTTGTACAAGGAGGGGCATAGCTACAAATTGAGGGGTGATAGATTTAAGACAGATGTCAGAGGCAGGTTCTTTATTCAGAGAGTGGTAATGGCGTGGAACGCCCTGCCTGCCAATGTAGTTAACTCAGCCACATGAGGGGCATTTAAACAGCCCTTGGATAAGGAGATGGATGGGATGGGATAGTGGAGGGGGAGGGGCTTAGATTAGCTCACAGGTCGGCGCAACATCGAGGGCCGAAGGGCCTGTTCTGGGCTATATTGTTCTATGTTCTATGTAATTCCAGGATACGTAGTTCTCATTTTTCCCGTTAAGGGGGACCTTCTGGCTGCCTCAAGTGACAAACCTACCCCTTCCTGAACTCTGAGCACAGAGGGTGACTCAGAGCTTGGGTGCCTGAGTTCTTCCCAGTTGTTGGCTCATGGTAGGCAAAGGGCAGGTTTCGGTTGAAGGGACGTTGTCACGGTCAAATGAAAGGGACCAGGTGGACAGGCAGTGGGTGAAGACTCGTGATAAGTTCACCTCTGGTGTTACCCAGCCTCCTGCATATGACAAGTGATAGCTGTGACCAGAGCTTCCTCCTTGCCATGACCATCTTCAGTTTGGATGCATGGCACATCGCATTGGGAAGCCAAGTGTGCCACAGTCTGAAACTGGATGAACACAGCAGGCCGTGCAGCATCAGAGGAGCAGGACAGTTTGATATTTCGGGTCAAGACCCTTGAGGATCTCGACCCAAAATGTCAAACTGTCCTGCTCCTCTGATGCTGCATGGCTTGCTGTGTTCGTCCAGGGTGGCAATGTGTTATCTCAGATTCTCCAACATTGGCAGTTCTTACTATCTCTACGCCAATGTCTTCTGCATTATTGAGGAGAAGCTGCTAACGGGGAAGAGGAGATTAGCTCACGTGGGATCCCATGCCCAAACGCTAACCAATGCATCAAAAAAGAAACCCAAGGTGAAATCAGAGAGGGATTCAGCCATTCGGCCCCTCTCAAACCTCCCCCATCACTCAATTGGATCATAATCGATCTCCCTCGGGGGTCTCAACCAGAGAGATGCTGAGAGCTTGAGAAGCTGTGAGATGGGGACTCAGTTTCTAAATCAAGCATCTCCCATATCCCCCCTCGTGCAGGAAGATTAAGATTTGCACAGTTTAACTCTAATTCTATTCGGGCAGGAAGCTTAAGGCAGTGTCTGCATACCTATGCGCAGGAAGATAAAGGACATTAATTTATAGAAATATAGAAATCAATGGGATGTTATCCCAATAACATCTCATTCCCTCCTTTTATCATTTCATGATAACCTATATCGGGGTTGAGAAGGGAGCTGTCAGCCTGTCAAACACAAGTCTGCAGCAAGGGTTCAGGCATGCCATAAATATACCACAGACAGCTATGACAACTACGAGAACAACTAACCCATGTAGCAGGTATGAGCCCCAAGAACCGCTCATAAGCCATCCCAACAAGCCTTCCCCAGTTTACGGTCCCTCCCTGTACTGTTCCAACTGCCCCTGTATGGCTTGAATAGCCTGGGTAATGTTATAGGACTCGTCAGTAACACGGGTAATGCACTTGTCCTCTATAATAGTGCACATGCCTCCTTGCTGAGCCAGTTGATCGTCCACTGCATACCAGGTTTGCTGAGCATAGAGCCCAAGTTCAGCTAATTCTTGGTTGACTGCCTCCAGTGCCGTCATTGTGCTGTTTCCCAGGGCAGTGAGTCCACATACAAGGTAATTCCGATTGTTTGTGGCCACCACCACTGGGGAGCATCCCAAGCTGACAGTTCCCAGGAAGCCGTATCCCAAGGAAGAGCCCAAAGCACTCGTGCCCCGCCATGCAGCGCCATGCAGCGCAAAACTCCCGGCTCAGGAAGCGTGTGACAATTCGCCGTGGAGTTCATGCTTGTTGGGGACAAGGGGCCATGAGGAGCCCAATGGTCCCAACAGCAAACAGCACCACCAGAGTTGGAGTGGCAGTTGTGAAGGTCCTGTTAAGGAGGAAAACGAATCCCTTTTTAGCCCAGTAGCAGTTAACAGACTCATGTATTTCTTGATAGCTATGCCAGGAGGGCTGACCCTTATATGGATGGAAATTTGCGGAGTTAAATGGAAATGACCCATAGTCCGTTTCTACATGGATGCTATTGCAATCCCCACAAGTCCACTGTATGCCTGGGGTCACAGTTATCAGCTTAGATTCTAAGCAGGGGCAGTTCAACAGTCTTCCTCATGTGGTGCAATTTCTCTTTACGCACCGATGGTGCCAGGAAACATTTTGGGGATGATTAGTAACTAGAGCATGCACACAACAAGTCCCAGTTCCATTAAAGCAAAACGGATAGCTGTCGGGATTTGTACAGTTCACCCCTTCCTTCCCATGCCTAGGTCTAGTGTCCACACAACCAGAGGGCCATTAACTACCAATTCCCCACACTTACCCTGCACACCTGTCGTCCAAGTTCCCCTCTCCCCTCAGCAAGGCTTACCGGAATACTCTACTTCATAAAGCTGACTCGGGTTCCAGGCTGGTGTTGCCACAAATAACGCTTCTACAGACCGTGCTAGCGCATGACATGCTGTCTGATTCCCGTGCAGCTGGATGTGTGTTCAATAAAACCGATTGTCCTGCTTGCCATGCACGGTCAGAATAAAACCCAGTCCAATGGTTAATTGCAAGCTGATGAGGGAATCCGTCATTTGCAGTCACTTAGGTGGATCCAGCGATTCTGTCCTTTAACTTTAAGAGCTGTCGGAGATTGAAGAAGCACTTGATATGGTCCTTTCCACCTTGGTCCAAGCGTAGGACAATCCCAGTCCCAGAAAAGTACAAAATCTCCAATCTGCAGCCACAAAGACAGATCCTGATTCTTGAGGCCTTGGTCCGGTGTCTGCGGAGGTGGTCCAAAGGCGCACTTCACCTGTGAATGGAGAAATTTTAGAGACGAAGTTCATTGCAGGAAGTACCTTTGTATTTCTTCACCCTTCACATTTAGGTCAATTTGGGTGGGTGGGCTGGCATTGGCATCCCAGGGTGTTCTGCTGAGTCAGCCGTAGACTATTTCCGCTGCTGAGAGCCCAGTAGTAGAGTGGGGTGTTCTTCGCATGTGGTACAAGGCTAGTGGCAAAACCTTTAACCAACTAAGCCCGTTATCTAATGTCAAATTCGTCAATTTAGTTTTGAGTGTTCCGCTAGCTCTTTCCACTATCCCTGCTGCCCGGGGGTGGTAGGCACAGTGGAATTGCTGTTGGATGTCTAATGTATCACACAGTTCCTTATTAATTTTCCCAACAAAGTGAGGGCCGTTGTCTGAATTAATTTATTGCGGCGCTCCAAACCTCGGTATTATTTCAGTTAATAGTTTTACTACTGTTTGAGGCTTTGTTATTTGTCATTGGAAAAGCCTCTACCCACATACTGAATACATCTACAATGACAAGACAATATTTATAACAGTTTACGCGCGGTAATTCAATAAAACCTAGTTGAATGCATTCAAACTGCCCACCTGGCAAGGGTGTTTTTCCTGGTGAGCATCTCACCCCCTGACCCACATTGTTTTGCTGGCATGTGAGACATGATGCTAAACGAGACAGGACTGCATCAGTCAGTCTGGAGTGCCACCAGGTACGGGACATAATACCACTCATTCCCTCCTTGCCAAGGTGATGGTCAGAATACAGACAGTCAATAGCAGAGGTAACAAAGTACCAGGTACATACACTTGGCCGACTGGGGTTATCCAAAGGCCTGAGGACACAGAATGCGCCTTCCAAATATTCTTTTCAGAAGCAGGGCGTCCCCCTGTAAGTGCCGAACAGTGATTATATCTGGCATGCCCGTCTTGTCTGAAGGCGTGCGATTTACCGCCTGCTTGTTCATAGAGGGTATAATAAAAAATTTGGTTTTTAACATACAGGGAATTCTGGATGGGTGTTCCTGAGGGCGTTAAAAACCCACGCTGAGACCATAACTGGCCAAAGTCGTGGGAGACTCCAAAGGCAGAGCGAGAGTCGGTGTAAATATTCGCTGACTTCCCTGAGGCTGGGATGCAGGCGCGGGTGAGAGCAAAAAGCACTGCCTTCTGAGCACAAACCGGGGCTCAAATGCTGCCGATTCTAATGTGGAAGCAGCATCGACAATCGTGTATCCAGGGAAGGGGGTACCCAAGGGGGATATGGAGGAACTGCCATCAACAATAGTGGAGCAGGAAGAGATAAGGAATAAATCACAGGGAGAATCTGGGAACAAAGGGGTAATCTCTGAGATACAGTGTCCAGGCGAGTGGAGTAGTAGACAACCGGTCGTTATAGTTCAAGTTTAAAGGCCCTAATGTAAAGCTGTCAGTTTCAGTATGATCTATTTGTGTGTGTAAGTGATGTAGTAGACTGCGACAGCTATGTCCTTGATATCTGAAGAATGGCAGCACATACACAAAAGGAAGAAGCAAGAATGTGGGCGGTGGGGGGGGGAGGGGGGGCAAGTGGGGTGTCAGTAAAGGCCTGCAATACAATCACTGCCTTAACAGAGCTGTACGGTACAAGGTACAATCAGTTTATCAGCTGACAAATCATACAACCCAGTAGAAATGCTACAGCACATAGTGGGGATTCAGGATTGGCTGGCTTTAATCACGTGGCTTCATAGTAGCCCTGGTGTATGCAGAAGCAGCAGACGAGAGTAGGATGACTGTCCACGTACAGGCAGTACACAGTGAACACTGGGATGGGGCAGGGTATTGGGTTCAGAAGAGGAGCATTGTCTCCCTCACCTTGCGGACTTAAAGGGGAGCACCAAGGAACGTAGACTGACCCATGGCAGTGATGACGCGAGTGGTAGTGAGGCAGATCTACGTATGGGGTGGGACAGCTTCAATACCCACCCCACATGGTGATTGCTGTCAGTTAGGAGGAAGGGCAACAGGGTTATTACGCAGGAGGAACCTCTGCTCTGTCTCATGTCTCATTTGCAGTGTCACAATGTCACATTTGCTAAACTGAACCAGGGAGGCAGTATATGCACTAACATTGCAATGGTGTCCTGAACTTAGAGAGAGAGAGAGGCAGTAGGGGGAGGAAGACTCTAGTTGGTTCAAAAAATTACCAAGCAAGAGTTGGATGTTTCGGAGATGTGTGTGTACATCACCATCAGTCAACAACTACTCAAGAATTATAGTATAAACACTGTTTGAACAGACCCAGAATGGAGGTTGAAAGGTTCAACAGAAAGGTTCTTAAACAGCAGCAAACACCATTTCTGTCAAATAATTATGTCCTAGCACAATCAGGAAAATCATGGCTCCAGGATTCCTTTCACTGGTTATAGGAGAAAAATACAACTGATTGACCAAATTACACATGCTAAAAATTTAACCAAATTTACCACACACAAAAATCAGAAATTCTTGGAAAAAAAGAGAATTAATGTTTTAGGTCCAGCGACCCTTCCTCAGAACTGGAATGGATGAATGAAGGAATGGATGATGGGCCCTAGGACCCAGCGGAGCCACAGCTGTGGGAGAAACCGCAGGCGGCAGTTTCAAGAGGTGTCAATTACCTGGATAAGTGAATTTCAAAACAATGGCGCATGCCATTGATGGAAAGGCGCTCTCCTGCCTTAAAGCAGGGAGGGTGGGAATTTCACAGTGCTGGATATTTGAAATGGTTTCTGGTCTGTCTGGGTTTGGCAGGAGGACCAGTACAAACTTGCATTTACTTTTAAAGGACAACAGTACACGTGGAATTGTCTGCCACAGGGTTTCCATAACAGCCCCAGCATTCTCCACCAGTGTATGGCAAACTGTTTAAAAGATTTCAGTGAGCCACACAGGCTTGTACGGTACGTGGATGACATCCTGTGTTCACAGACGATAGTGAGGAACATGGCCCCCTACTTAGTGAGTTGTAACAACTCCCGTGCAAGAGCGGGTTGAAGGTAAACCTTAAGAAGGCACAGACAGGGTTGAGGGAGGTCAAGTTCCAGGCACTGACCCTGAGGGCTGGAGAGCGCAGCATAGATGCAGCACAGGCTAAAGAGGGCTTGGGGGTTGGCTTGGTACATTTGAATAGTGCCTGGGATGTAATCTATAAAATCCTTTGGGTTAGTCTTCCAATCAGGGGACCTTGACATAAGTAAACACATCCCTTGTGGCTTCCAAGGGGTATAGACCTACATTGTATTTTGACCCCCTTGTGTGTTGGGTTTGGGTGAGGGGCCGTGTGATTAGGAAATTGCTGTTGGTTTTTCTTATGGGGGCCCTTCTTTAGGGGACAGCTATCTGAGGGTCTCTCCCAAACTCTGTCCTCAGATTCACTATCCTCTGCCTGTGAATCGGGGCTATCATACTCTTCGCTACTTGTAGAATCGCTAGGGAACACTAAACAGGTGCTAGAGGGTCGAGTGAACTGCACAAGGGACTAATGTTTTCCCGGGCTTCCCTTGTGGGTTTCAAAAGAATCCTGCCCTCCTTCCTTTTGTCCACTAACGGTCTGTTCTGTATTCTGTTTGTCTGTTTAGTTTTAAACCTAGTTTGACAGGAGATAGGGTCTGTACAAGCCGTGGGTTTGTCAGGAGATTCATGTGGGCTGATTACTGAAGGGCTTGGAGATTCTATAGCAGGAGGTTTGGTTTGGTCAGCGTACGGTGCTGGTGATAGGGATACGGGCGATTGCTGGGACTGATGATGGTGTTGGGGTGCCTGCAGATGTAGGTTGGCCAAGGACAGGTAGGTTTGTGAAGGGAGTAGTGGTCCCAATTGGGCAGAGGGGTGCTTTCCCCAGTCCTCCTCATCTTGCTCATCTGTATCATTAATTTGAAGCAGCATCGGCATGCTAGATATGTCAGGAGGTACCTCCGATTTTTTCTTTTCTGTCAACGCGGCCTCCTGCTCTAATCCCCGTTCTTTGTCTCGTCTTTCTCTCTCCTGCCTTTCTTGTTTAACTCTTTCCCTTTCATTCATCTCATGATCCTCACACTGCAGTTTTAAAACTTCCCAAGTTTTTAGGTTTCCCCTCGTTATCACAGACACTGATCCCTCTCCCACGTGCATTATCCACCGAGCTGGCCAGTTTTGATTTTTCAGTCAGCTCTTCATTTCTTTCCTCAGAATGACATTAACCCTTTCCAGTCCCTCTTCTGCTTTAGTACATAGATCTACATCCCACGTTTCCCCGAATGGCCAATTCTCACCTCCCAAATTTTTGTTTAGGCATGCCGACAGACGTCTGTATTGTACTTCATTTTCAGGGTCATCCCGGTATAAACGATGTAAAGGGGTTCCGACACCCGACTTATCCAGTGCTTTCATTTTTACTTGTTTCTAATTACTACACTAGTGTCCTTAGTCTCAACACCTACTTGAGGGTCCTGACCTTCGCGTGGGGGATTTCCCCTCTTAACAACCGGTCTAGAGGAGGGTAGTTGAGACAGACAGACACTGTAACTATTATTTACCTATGGTGGAACACTTATACCTTCCCAGTCTTATACCAACCCCCTCCCTTTTCCCATTTACCTGACTGAGGGACTCTAACCCCAGCCACCGGGCAACTCTAACCTCCCGGACTTTTTTACAGTTGCCTGACCTGGGGACTCTAACCCCGGCCACCAGGGATCTCTAACTTCCTGGATTTTTCTTTACTAACCTGGGGACGCGAACCTCCAGGCTTTCGGATTTAGCAATGTTCAAGACTGTTAGTCGTCTCGACGTTCGGTCAGTACAGAGCCACGCAGGGACGAGGGGTCACACGGGTGGCAGGTTAGTGAGAGAGACCAAGGTGAATCGTACCTTGCAGGCCCATCTGTCTCACTCCACTGACACTCGAACAATCACTTATTCAGCCCTCCACGTGAGACTGCTGTACATGTTGGAACCCTGCTCGTTGTGCCAAATGTCAGGTTCGTTTTCGGCGACCCTCACGGACTTGATGCAATAACAAGACACTGACCTGTTTAGAAAAACAGAAATCCTTTCTTCAAAGCAAGTACAAGCTGTGGAGGATCACTGTACTCAACCCGGCACAGAATGCAGAGGCTCGTAAGCAATTCTCCCCAAGCAGCGGACAGTCCCCGCTTTTCATACCTTATCAAGCAATTTTACATCTCACAATGGTGAGATACATGAAACAATTACTACAACAGACAAAGATGTGATACAAAACAATTATTACATCAAAAACATAAAGAGAGCAGGATATAGTATCAATCGTTCGTGAAGTGACTGCTAATGACAGGAGGAGATTCCTAGTTGCCGAAGTGGCAGAATGTCATTTCAAGCCGCCGATGTGTCAGGCTGGAACAAAGTCAGTGCCCTGGCCCCTTTGTCAGAGACAGAAGTTACATACTTCAGAAGTCTCACACCTTTACAAATGCTCCTCACTTAACTTATTTGAGACAGTTTCCACATACCCCTGTGCAGCAAGATAAAGATTTGCACAGTTTAACTCTAATTCTATTCAGGCAGGAAGTTTAAGGTGGTGTCTGCATGCGGGTATGTAGGAAAATAAGGAGTTACAAAGTTTTACACCAAATTTCTAGTTGGGCAGGAAGGTTTTAAGGCAGTGTCTGCATACCTCTATGTAAGCAAATAAGGGTAATTAATTTATAGAAGTATAGAAATCAATGGGATGTTATCCCAATAACATCTCATCATCACTCTGTCTAACTGTGACTCTACTTTCCAGGAGTTTTGAACCTGTACCGTTTGATCACTTTGTTCTGTAACAATCCTCAGGACCCTACCGTTGATGATATAAGTCCTGCCCTGTTTTGCTTCACTAAAACGCAACACCTTGCATTTATCTAAATTCAGCTCCATCTGCCATTCCTCAGCCCACTGGCCCAATTGATTAAGTCTGGCACTCATACGCTGTCACTTATTTCAGGATCCTATAATGCAGAGAGTCAGGTGTAAGGAACAAATCATTCTTTAGCCTGGTTTGTTTTCCTGATAGAATCACAGAATTGCTGCAGCAGATGGAGTTATTTGGGTCATCTTATCTGCATTGGTTTTGCAAGAGAGTATCATTGCTAAGTGTTAATCTCCTGCTTTACCTCAACACCCTTGCAGTACATGTTCTACACTACAATACAGTATATTTCCTTCATGAATGATAATGATATCAATGCAGTGTGGGCCTGGAGGAACACAGCAGGTCAGGGAGCATCAGAGGAGCAGGAAAGCCAACGTTTTGGATTGGGACCCTTCATCAGGAATGGTGAGGGGGAATGGAGCTCAGAAATAAAGAGAGGGAGGGGGCGGGTGGGGGGAAGGTAGGTGGGGAGGTGATTGGTGGATGCAGGTAGGGGATTGAATGATTGGTCAGTGGAAAGGTGGGGCTGAAAAGTGAGAAGGAAGATGGTTTTTTCAGGTCAAAGAGATGGGGATAAGTGGGAGGGCTAGACATGGGGTGAGACGGAGATTGGGGTGATATTGAAGTCAGTGAATTCTATGTTGAAGCCATTAAGCTGTTAGATCCCCAACTGCAACATAAGGTATTGGACGTGTCGCCAATGGAGTGGGAGGGGAGTTGAAATGGCTGGCAACAGGAAGGTGTTGTTGATTGAAGCTTACAGAGCACAGATGCTCTGCAAATCATTTACTGAGTCTGCACTTGGTCTGTCCACATAGAAGAGACCACAGTGGGGGCAACACATGCAGTAGACCAGATAGGAGGTGGTTCAGGTGAATCCCTGCCAGATACAGAATGATCGCTTGGGGTGTTGGATGGGGGTGAGAGCGGAGGTGTATGGGGGAGGTGTAGCAGTTCCTGCGGTTGCCGGGAGGGAAGCGTGGAGTGAATGAGGTATCAGTGGAGAGTGCGGTCCCTCCAAAAATCAGGTAAAGATGGGGTGGGAAATATTTCTTTGGAAGTGGGGTCTGATAGCAAGTGATGAAAGTGGTGGAGCATGCATTGAATTCAGATATTGGTAGGGAGGTATGGGAGGATCAGGGGGACTCTATCCTCATTGCTGCTGGGGTGTGGGTGATTGAGGGTATAAGTGCAGGAAATGCAGGAGATGCAGTTGAGTTGTTTCACAGGGACTGCTATCTCCATGACTCCTTTGTGCGCGCCACACACCCCAATAGCCTCAGTATGCATGATACCTTTCTCTGCAAATGCTCGATACTTCCCTCTCCTCCTTCTCACTCAACTCCGTCCATGGCCCCGAACAATCATTCAATTTCCAACAGGGATTAATGTGGATGTCCTGCATCTGGGATGATTTTGTCGAACCTTCCCATGGACCAATCTCCACAATCCCTTCCTGCATCGACCTATCACCACCCCACCTATGTTCCCCAAGCCCCAGACCAGCTCATTTATTTCTGAGCTTCCTTGTCCCTCCACAGTCCTGATAAAGGGCCCCGATCCAAAATACCAACTTTCCTGCTCCTCTGATATTGCCTGACCTGCTGTGTTCCTCCAGGTCCACACTGTATCATCTCTAAGTTCCAGCATCAGCAGTGCTTGCTATTTCCCAGTCACTGAATGATGAGAATTGTTTGCAGTTCCTGTTCATTCTGCACCAATTTCCTATCATTTTGGCCATTTTTATCCCGTCATCTACAGAAAGAGATAGAAAATATTTGGTCAATGTCTTTACCATTCCCTCTTTTATCATTGTTAATTACTGAATTCCATTCATTCAGGGATGAATATTTCCTTTAGCTCCCTATATGCTTTCATCGACCTTTGGAGAAATAAAACTTCTTCCTGGTTTAGATTTTTTATTCCACTTTCTACCTCTCTTTTAAAACTTCATTCATTAACGGTTCAAAGAAGTCTAACCTTATACCAGTCAGCTTCACAGCACTGACCGATTTCATTCACCTTGATACGATTCTTAACATCTATAGTTTGGAAAGAATGGTATTCCCTTCTTGTTCAAGTGTCTCTCAGTGAAAAGTATACTCTTTGAGAAGTTTGAAATGCATCCTTAAAAGTCTAAAGCTGCTGAGTTACCATGCGAACATTTCACATCTTGTTTTTGTTGTACTCCATAACCAACTGTGCTTTCACAGGTTTATATTTCTTTGAGTTAAGTTTAAAGACGAACGTCAGCACAATGTTTATCACCATCAAAGTCGACAGCATTTCATCATGTTGTGTTTGCTCTTGCATAGTGTGTCTGTTACTGAATCTGCTCCTCTATCTATCTCTCTGATGCTTCGACACATGCACAGCCACACACCCACACTTGGATTGAGATGCAGATAAACAGTGTACTGGCACAGGTGCACAGGCTGGCAAATTAGGCAGGAAAAATCACAGATCAAAGGTCCTGGAGATATCATCTTCTTTCAATGATGTCTATTAATAAGACATCAGGACTGTGGGTTAGAGAGAAACGTGTGCAACATTGATTGCTGATGATGTAATTCTTCAGTCAGTCTCATTGTTTAATACATTTCACAATTGGAGTAAAGGGATAGTGCACAATATTCTTCAAATGCTCTCTGAACTTAGGATGTGTGATGACATAAATCACAGTGTTTGTGCAGCAACTCAGCATCTGCAGCATGTAGCCCAGGTCCATTACAAACAGAGGCAGAGATACAGACTCATATCCCAAAAATTTCATTCTCCAATATATGGAATACACCATTGATACTGACCATAACAGAATGAAATTCCCTGAGATAAGAAACAATAAAATGATGGAATTCTTTCGACTCTTCATCTCTGGGTCTTTGGTGCTCTTTCTGTTTCTCTGCTGATGGAGTCTCCTGCGGGATCTGCTGGTCACTGCAATGTGTCTAACCGTTAAAACATTGAGAAGCAGAATGAGAATAAAGGCAACTACTGGTGTTAGTATGTAATGACAGAACTCAATTGCTCCCCAGACTGGTGAAAACCTCACTTTCCTTTTCACCCGACAAAACCAGGGTCTGCTGCTATTGTAATACTGATCAGTAAACAGAAAATACCAGAAAATGTTCTTCAAACAGCTCAATGCAGTCACTGTTGCCAGAACCACGGCTGCTGTTTTCACATTGCAATATTTACTTCTCAGATTTGGGCAACAAATGGCGACAAATCGATCAAAGGTGAAAGTGACGGTGAACCAGACAGAACAGTCAGTGGCTGCATAAAGCAGGACAGCGTGGATATTACACACAGGGATACCTTCTAAGAAATGATGCTCTTCCAAATAGACAAATGGAATGTGTCGCAATATGAGGTCAAAGATGATTACCATGAGATCTGCGATTGCCATTGCTACCAGGTAGTGATAGACACATCGGGAGAGACCACACTTTTCCTGGGACAGGATCACAATTGTTACTACATTGGCTGTGAGAAAAGCAAAAAATGTAGTTATTGTTTTTGCTTGGAACAATGTTACCAGTTTTATTGAAAACTGCTTGAGATGCACAAATGGCATTTTGTATCCAGTCCTGTCATAAATATTGACTTCAGTGTTCTGTTTATTTGGTGAACCCAATGACAGTTATTCCATAAGTTGACGATGTAATGAAAATATAAGATGAGATGAAAGTTGCTGTTAACTGAAGTGTTTGTGACTGTCGCAATACATTTTGCCCCATGATGGAAATTGCAGAAACTTGGCTTGAAATGTCTGTTAATGTATTTTGGAAATGGGTAAGATCTAAGAGATGTGACTGTCATGTAAACACGTGATGGTACCAATTGTGAAACAATGGTGTTTGTAAAAGCAAAAACTTTTTCTAGCATTAAACGATCGAATACCTCAACCACATTGACATGAGGTCATTGGAGGAATGGATACTGAGTCAATGAGTGCTCAATCAGACACTCAGATAGCCAGATTACAGACCTAACAGCCGGAACTAGAGGAAAGCAGGAAGCAGGAAAGATGACAAAGTAAATTTCAAGCATGGTAAGGCCCTTATCAATGGTCGGCAGAATGAACAACGCAGAGGAAAGAAAATAAGAGCAGCAAGTGTTGCACCGTAAATACCACAATTTATAGAATTACAGAAGACTTACTAGGGACTGCAATGATAGCGAGAATCGGATAATAAATGAATTGCATAATCTGAAGGACCATTTGAACGCGGATCTTCAGTGGCTTCCAAGCAAAAGTAGCAGAAAGGGAATCCAACATCTCAATGAAACCCCTTCCCAATGTTTTACCATTCCCATCAACTGTTCTCTCATTTTGAACCATTGTCAATCCATTCCAATCTGTTGTTGTAATATTCCAATCGTTTGTTCTTAGATTCAAATCCAGTGTTGTATTGTTCCAATCCATCATTGCCAGATTCCAATACATTGTTGCATCATTCTAATCTATAACGCTCCAACTGTAAACTGCAATCTTCCTACTCTTTCTCACTCTGTCTCTGGTGTCCCAGATCTCTGTTAGTCCCAGAGCTTTCTCTCCCACTGACGCTATGAGAGGAAAAATTGAACAATGCCCCTTATAAATAGATGTAGTACACCCTGCAGCAACACAATTAGGATCCATGGGGACTGACATTAGTGACAGTTACTGAACAAACAGTTACTCTTTCCATCCTATCTCGTCTGTGTCAGAGTAAACTGATGTAATTACCCAGGTGATTTCAGAGCTTGGCTGAGGAAAGAGTGATGTCATTAATGAATGTACAGGCTGGAAAATGGGATTTGGGGCGAGGGTCTGAGCATGACAAATGTTGAGGTCTGTTTAAGAGAGGGAGTGAATGGACCATGTAATTACAGGTCAGTTCTTAAATTGAAAGCCATGGCCTAAGGTGACAGGGAAGCCTGAAGCATGACACACTGGGTGAGCTGATGAAAATAAAGTGGTGAGCAGTTGTTCAGACAGCAAGGAGATGTCTGGTCTGTTTAATCTCCTTCAGCTGACAGCACAGAGCCTACACAACCTACACCTCCACCCTTATCAAACTATCTCCGCAGTTCCAAATCATGGCCATACATGTACATTTCCATGTGCTGTGATGTCATGAATAACATGAAATCAACAAATCTCTGCCTTCCACAAGTAGAGCTTCCACATGTTGTCTGGGACACAACGTTTTTAAAATTCATCATCCACTAAGTGAAGAGATTCCTCCTCATCTCAGTCCTGAATGGATTGTCCTTTATTCTGAGAAGGTTCTTGGGTACTCACCCACAGGGCCAGAGAAATATCCTTCCTGCACTTACTGTCAATCTCTTTAAGCAATTTGGAATTTTCTTGGCTATTACTGAAGACATCTAACTCCAGATATTCCAGTCTCTCTCATCATTAAGTAAGGGGCCAAACCTGTATGCACATCCACTCTCCTGCCTTTACTCTGATGGCTTGATTCCCCTATTTACTGAAAAGTCCTCACAGCTCTCTGTGACAAAGAGTTCCAAAGACTCTCAAACATCTGAGAGAAGAAATTTCCCCTCTTCTCAGTTTTCAATTGGTGCCCCTTCATTCTGAGACAGTGTCCTTTATTCTTTGACTCTCCTGTGAGGGGAAACATTGTCTGTACAGCACTGTGTCAACACTCTTCATGTGATTGCCTCTCATTCCTCTCATCTCCAGTGATGTTTAATCTTTGCTCCATAGCCAATTCTTCCATACTGGGGTCATCCTTGTGAACATTTCTGATCTGCCACCAATGAAATGTTACCTCTTCTTATGTCAGCAGCACCTTTCACATTTGCAGGAAGACGTCCCTCCTCTTATACTCCAACCCGCCTTGAAGTTCTGCCAACATTGCGTTCACTTTTATGATTACCTGCTAGCTTTTTACAGCAGAGAGTGGCAGGAGCTGGGTGGAAGTGAGGTTGGAGCAGAGAGGCTGTTGGGAAGGTAAGTGATTGCTATTTTAACACTTACCTCGAAGCCAGCGGCCCTTTTTACAGCAGAGAGTGGCGGGAGCTGGGCGGGGTGTGAGGTCTGGAATCTGAGCTTCAAACTCTGCACCACATCCTGGAGGGCGGAGAGGTACCCGGACGCTTTGTTTTAGCAGGCAGCCACACCCGGTAGATTAAGTAATTCAAATTCAATAAGTGTTCAGGGACAACAGGGTGTGACTGTAAGTGAGGCAGCTAGGGTGATTCTGAGTTCAGGGGCGCAGGAGACTCAGCCCTTGACCTTGTCCAACAGGTATGAGATTCTTGCTCCCTGTACGAATGAGGGAAAGGGCTGTGGACAGGATGAGCCAGCTGACCACGGCACCATGGTGCAGAAGGCCATTCAAGAGGTGGGAGCAAAAAGACAAGTAGTGGTTATAGGGGATTCTATAATTAGGGGGACAGATAGTATCCTATGCAAGCCGGATCGGGGTCCCGCATGGTGTGTTGTCTGCCCAGTGCCAGGGTGCAGGACATCTCCGACCGCCTTGAAAGGATAATGGAGCGGGAGGGGGAGGATCCAGTCGTTGTGGTCCACAGTGGGGCTAACAACATCGGCAAAGCTAGAGTAGAGGACCTGTTCAGGTCAAGCATGAGGAAGGAAATTGAAGCACAGGTCTTCAAGGGTCATAATCCAGAGATTATGTGCCACAAGCCAGTTGGCATTGGGATAAGAAGGTTAGGGAAGTAAGCACATGGCTAAGGGAGTGGTGTGGGAAAGAGGGATTCCATTTCATGGGGCATTGGCATCAGTTTTAGAACTGGGGGGATCTGTACTGTTGCGTCGTTCTCCACCTGAACTCATCTGGAACCAGTGTTCGAGTGAAAAGGATAAATAGGGTGGTCAGTAGGAATTTAAACTTCTGAGTCGGGGGGAGGGGAAAGTGAAAGCGACAGGGTGTCTGGAGTTAAATGGAAAGATAAACAGCAGGATACCATATGTACAGGTGGGTTTCAGCTTGAGGCTGAATGAATAAATGAATTAACGGCACAAATGATCTTGAATGATTATGAAGTGGTAGGCATCACAGAGACATGGTTTCAGGGGGTTCAGGACTGGCAGTTAAACATCCAAGAATTTACAACTTATCAAAAAGACAGGGAGGTGGGCAGAGGGCGTGGGGTTGCCTTGTCAGTTAAGAATGATATTAAATCTATGGCACTGAATGACATGGGGTCAGATGATATAGAGTTTGAGTGGGTGGAGTTGCGGAACCACAAAGGCAAAAAAAAACCATAACAGGAGTTATGTACAGACCTCCGATCAGTGATCAGGACCAGGGGCGCAAGATGCACCAGGAAATAAATAGGGCATGTCAGAAAGGCAAGCGCACGGTGATCGTGGGGGACTTCAGTATGTAGGTGGACTTGTTGAGCGATGTTGCCGGTGGATCCAAAGAAAGGGAATTCATGGAATGCTTACAGGATGGTTTTTTGGAACAGCTTGCAATGGAGCTCACAAGGGAGCAGACTGTTCTGGATTAGTGCTATGTAATGAGCCTGACTTTAAAAAAGATCTTGAAGTAAGGGAACCCTTAGGAGGCAGCGATCATAATATGGTAGTGTTCAGTCTGCAGTTTGAAAGAGAGAGGGCAAAATCTGATATAATGGTGTTACAGTTAAATAAAGAAAATTACAGGGAAATGAGACAGGAAGTGACAAAAATCAACTGGAAGCAGAGCCTAGCGGGGAAGACAGTAGAGCAACAATGGCAGGAGTTTCTGTGTGTAATTGAGGGCACTGTACAGAGGTTCATCCCAAAGCAAAAAAAAGATTATCCAGGGGGGATTAGATACCCATGTCTGACAAAGGAAGTCGGGAAATGTATCAAATTAAAAGAGACAGCCTATAAAGAGACCAAGAGCACTGGGAAATCAGAAGATTGGGAAGACTACAAAAACAAACAGAGGAGAACAAAGAGAGAAATAAGGAAGGAGAGGATCACATATGAAGGTAGGCTAGCCAGTAATATTAGAAATGATAGTAAAAGTTTCTTTCAATACATAAGGCACAAATGAGAGGCAAAAGTTGACATCGGGCCACTCCAAATTATGCTGGAAGGCTAGTGATGACAGACAAGATAAAAGTTGAAGAACTTAAGTACTTTACATCAGTCTTCATGAAAATCTCAAGCCCCGACAGGGTCTTTTGGTTTCGCAGTCAGTCAATGAACACTAGCAATCGGACTGGCTGTTTAAGACATTACTCTTTATTTCTTCATACGGCCGGGTACAGATAATCCAGAGACACAGAAGTTGAGCACTTCTGTATTCCTTGGATGAGCTGCACACCACAGGTTAATACAAAGACATTTTTATACTTTTCTTAAAGCAGGGTACATGGCGTGATCGCACAGTACATTCAAACAATTACCAATCAATACATGATATTGCTTCATTGACAGTGACTCGGGTGATCCCCGGAATTGTAGGCCCAACATACGATGAATGGCTGAGGATCCTGGCATTGTATTCATTAGAGTTTAGAAGGTTGAGGGGAGATCTAATAGAAACTTACAAGATAATGCATGTCTTAGAAAGGGTGGATGCTGGGAAGTTGTTTCCATTAGGCTGGGAGACGGTGACCCGTGGGCACAGCCTTAGAATTAGAGAGGGTCAATTTAGAATGGAAATGAGGAGACATTTCTTCAGCCAGAGAGTGGTAGGCCTGTGGAATTCATTGCCACGGAGCACAGTGGAGGCTGGGACGTTAAATGTCTTCAAGGCTGAGATTGATAAATTCTTGATCTCACAAGGAATTAAGGGCTTCAGGGAGAGTGCGGGTAAGTGGAGTTGAAATGCCCATCAGCCATGATTAAATGGCGGAGTGGACCCGATGAGCTGAATGGCATTACTTCCACTCCTATGTCTGATGGTCTTCTGGTCTTTCTGCATTTTGTGCACGTGTCCCCAAGTCCCCTTTTATTGAAGCTTTCTGCAGTCTTCCTCCATTAAAATAATACTCCGTTCTGTTGCTCTCGCTTCCAAACAGAACAACTTCACATTTTCTCACATTCAACGTCTATTTCAATGTTTTCCTGTTCATTTTGATCAGGACGTAGAGTTGCCAGTGTTGAACTGGGCTGGACAGAATCAAAAGTCACACAACACCAGCTTATACTGCAACAGGTTTATAAATAAGCTTACGTCTTCAAATAAACCTGTTGGATTATAACCTGGTTTCGTGTGATTTTGGATTTTCACCAATACACAGGATGGTGACAGCAGACTTCCCAGATAGGTCAATCCAATATGTCGAGCTGTGCTGAGTATTTCTCTGACAGAGCATTATGTCCCTGATGATAATTGTCCATTTTTGACGCTTGGGCTCAGCAGATGATTCTATGCAATGCAAAACCAGGTTGGGCGAGAGACTTCAGATAACAAGATGTGAGCTGGATGCGCACAGCAGGCCAAGCAACATCGGAGGAGCCGGACAGCTAATGTTTCAGGACTGGACCCTTCTGAAGAAAAATGGATGAGCTTTCTGAATACTTGGTAGTGCGTGGGAAAATACAGCAAATGGTTTCATCAAGAGGAAGTCATGCCTGACAAATCTTGTAGAATTCTTTGAGGAGGTAACAAGGAAGGTAGACCAAGGAGAGTCAGTTGATGTTATCTACCTGGAATTCAAGGAAGAATTTGACAAAATGCTGTCCAGGAGGCTGCTGAGTAAGACACTGGCCCATGGTGTTAGAGGCAAGGTGATAGCATGAAGAGCAGATTGGTTATCTGGCAGAAAGCAGGGAGTGGGATAAAAGGGTCTTTCTCGGGTTGGCAGCCAGTAGCAAGTTGTATTCCATAAGGGTCAGTGCAGGGACCACAGCCTTTCACTTTTCCAGTATTGATTCAGATGAAGGAACTGAGGGCATTCTGGCAAAGTTTGCTGATGATACAAAGACAGGAAGAGCAACAGGTAGTATTGAAGAGGAGTGGAAGGTGCTGAAGGTTTGACAGGTTTGGAGAGTGGGCAAAGAATTGGCAGATGGAATACAACGTGGGAAAGTGTGAGACTGTACACTTTGGTAGGAAGAATAGGGGCATGGACAGTTCTAAATGGGGAGAAAATTCAAAAATCTAAAGTGCAAAAGGACGTGGGAGTCTCTCAAGGTGAACTTGCACGCTGGGTCGGTAGTTAGGAAGGCAAATACAATTTTAATATTTATTTGGAGAGGACTCGAATATACAAGCAGGGATGTATCTCTGAGGCTTTCTAAAGGTCTGGTCAGACCACATTGAGAGCATTGTGATCAATTTTGGGCCTTATCCCTCAGGAAGGATGTATCCGGTCTGGAGACGGTCCAGAGGAGGTTCACGAGAATGATTTGAGGAATGAAAGGCTTAACATAAGAGAACGTTTGAGCACTCTGGATCTGTACACAATGGCGTTTAGAAGGATAAGAGGCATCCTAATTGGAACTTAAGGAATACAGAGACTGGAGGTTGGGAAAGATGTTTCCATTGGCAGGAAAACCTTGGATCTGAGGCCACGGCCTTTGAGTAATGGGAAGAGCCTTTAAAGTGGAGATAAGGAGAAACTTTTCATACAGAAAATCATGAATTATTGAGTATATTTAAGATAGAGTTAGATATGTTCTTGATTGTCAAGGGGATTAAGGGTTACAGAGAGAAAGCTGGAAAATGGGGTTGAGAAACTTATCAGCCATGATTGAATGGTGGAGCAGAATGGCCTAATTTCTGCTCTTCTGTCTGATGGTTGTTTGCACCAGGACTCCCAGATCTCTCTACATCTCAGAGCTCTGCAAGCTCTCCTTATTTAGACAATATGCTGATATTTTTGCTGCTTGATCGACATTTTTGTTGACCAGTCAGATTCAAGTGCAGTTGTGGGTTCCATCCTTAAAAACTCCCATTATTCAGCATCCATCCATTATTTGGGTGTGTGATATTCTGTCAAACACACATGCGGCTGGTGTGTCAATCCTCCACAGGGGTCATGGTCTTCCTCAGTAGATAGTCGCTATCTGGGAATTTGCTGGTGTGCACAGTACAGGTCTGGTCAGTGAGATCCATGAACTCTGAAACGTAACTTACGAACACTTGTTCAATCTAGTTCGTGTGGAGCGTTGCACTTGGGCAGGAGGACAGGGAAGGAAACACATGGATGGTGGGCCGTGGTGCAGCACTGAGAATCGGAGGGAGTGTGTCCATCAGTCTATTTAGAGAGTGGGCTATGGAGAAGAAGTGGTTAACAAGGCATACAATGCTACACTTGTCCCCACACCTCCTCCCTCACCCCCATCCCAGGCCCCAAGATGACATTCCACATTAAGCAGAGGTTCACCTACACATCTGCCAATGTGGTATACTGCATCCACTGTACCCGGTGCGGTTCCCTCTACATTGGGGAAACCAAGCGGAGGCTTGGGGACCGCTTTGCAGAACACCTCCGCTCGGTTCGCAACAAACAACTGCACCTCCCAGTCGCAAACCATTTCCACTCCCCCTCCCATTCTCTTGATGACATGTCCATCATGCTCCTCCTGCACTGCCACAATGATGCCACCCGAAGGTTGCAGGAACAGCAACTCATATTCCGCCTGGGAACCCTGCAGCCATATGGTATCAATGTGGACTTCACCAGTTTCAAAATCTCCCCTTCCCCTACTGCATCCCGAAACCAGCCCAGTTCATCCCCTCCCCTCACTGCACCACACAACCAGCCCAGCTCTTCCCCCCCACCCACTGCATCCCAAAACCAGTCCAACCTGTCTCTGCCTCCCTAACCGGTTCTTCCTCTCACCCATCCCTTCCTCCCACCCCAAGCCGCACCCCCAGCTACCTACTAACCTCATCCCACCTCCTTGACCTGTCCGTCTTCCCTGGACTGACCTATCCCCTCCCTACCTCCCCACCTACACTGTCTCCACCTATCTTCTTTACTCTCCATCTTCGGTCCGCCTCCCCCTCTCTCCCTATTTATTCCAGTTCCCTCCCCCCATCCCCCTCTCTGATGAAGGGTCTAGGCCCGAAACGTCAGCTTTTGTGCTCCTGAGATGCTGCTTGGCCTGCTGTGTTCATCCAGCCTCACATTTTATTATCTTGGAATCTCCAGCATCTGAAGTTCCCATTATAACATAGAACATAGAACAGTACAGCACAGAACAGGCCCTTCAGCCCACAATGTTGTGCCGACCATTGATCCTCATGTATGCACCCTCAAATTTCTGTGACCATATACATGTCCAGCAGTCTCTTAAATGACCCCAATGACCTTGCTTCCACAACTGCTGCTGGCAACGCATTCCATGCTCTCACAACTCTCTGCGTAAAGAACCTGCCTCTGACATCCCCTCGATACTTTCCACCAACCAGCTTAAAACTATGACCCCTCGTGCTAGCCATTTCTGCCCTGGGAAATAGTCTCTCATACATTACACTTGGTTTTGTTTGCCAATGCATTGAGTTTAGGGGCAGGGAGCTTATGGTAGAATTGTGAAAAAACATTGTTCAGGGACACACGACAAGAGTATGCAGTCCCCGTAATACACATTACAGGAGGGATGTGATTGCACTAGAGAAAGTGTGAAGGAGATTTACCAGGATTTTGCCTGGGACAGACAGATCCAGTTATTGAAGACAGATTGGGTTTGTTTTCCAGAGGACAGAGGATATTGAGAGGGTACATGATTAAGATGTATAAAATAATGCGCGGCAGAGATCGGGGAGATTGGAAGAAACATTTCCCTTTGATGGAAGAATCAAGTACCACGGTGAGTGGGGTGGAAATATTTAAGACAATGCGCAGGAGGTTTTGAGGGAATGTGAAGTGAAATGTTTTCTCCCAGAGGGTGGTGGTGATCTGAAACTCACTGCCTGTAAGAGTGGGAGAGACAGAAGCCCTCATACAAAAGAAGAATTATTAAGATATGCACTCACAATGTCAAGCTTTGGGCTGAGTCCTGGGGAGTGGGTTTAGAATGGGGAGGTGGTTTGTTTCTCAGCAGCACAGACACAATGGGCTGAAAGGTCTTCTCCTGCACTGTACACCTCCCTGACACTGACCGCCTCCTTGAGTTTTCTCCAAGTTTTGGTCTGATCATGATTTTTGTCGCTTCCCTCCCCAAACAACTATTATCCCACAGAAGAAATTCCGCAGTCACATGTCCCTGGGATTCAGAGAAAAGTTTCTGTGTCATTGTTTTAGATTAGATTCCCTACAGTGTGGAAACAGGCCCTTGAGCCAAACAAGTCCACACCGCCCCTTGAAGCATCCCACCCAGACCCATCCCCCTATAGCCCACACACCCCTGCACACTATGGGCAATTTAGCATGGCCAATCCACCGAACCTGCACATCTTTGGATTGTGGCAGGAAACCGGAGCACCCAGAGGAAACCCACACAGATACGGGGAGAATGTGCAAACTCCACACACACAGTCACCCAAGGCAGGAATCGAACCTGTGTCCCTGGTGCTGTGAGGTTGCAGTGCTAACCACTGAGCCACCGTGCTGCCCTAATACACCACTTGCCATTTTTCTGTCCATATCCGCAACGAACAACCTTCTGCACTGTCCACAATTTCACCAATCTGTTATTTCCTTCTCAGATGCTGCCAGACTTGCTGAGCTTTTCCAGCACCTTAAAACAGAACAACAGAAAGGGCACCAAAGACCCAGAGATGAAGAGTCGATAGAATTCCATCATTTTATTGTTTCTTATCTCAGGGAATTTTATTCTATTATGGTCAGTATCAATGGTGTATTCCATAAATTGGAGAATGAAACTTTTGGGATATGAGTCAGTCCATCTGCCTTTTTTTGTAAAGGAACTGGGCTACATGCTCCAGATGCTGAGTTGCTGCACAAACACTGTGATTTATGTCATCACACATCCTAAGTTCAGAGAGCATTTGAAGAATATTGTGCGCTATCCCTTTACTCTAATTGTGAAATGTATTAAACATTGAGACTGACTGTAGAATTATATCATCATCAATCAATTTTGCACGTGTTTCTGTCTAATCCACAGTCCTGGTGTCTTATTAATAGACATCATTGAAAGAAGATGATATCTCCAGGACCTTTGCTCTGTGATTTTTTTCCTGCCTAATTTGACAGGCTGGGTACTTTTGCCAGGACACTGCTTATCTGCATCTCAATCCAAGTGTGGGTGTGTGGCTGTGCGTGTGTAGAAGCATCAGATAGATAGATAGAGGAGCAGGTTCAGTAACAGACACACTACTCAAGAGTGATCACAACATGATGGAAATGCTGTCGAGTTTGAGAGTGATAAACACGGTACCGCCCTTGGTTTTTAAACTTTATTCAAAGAAATACAAACCCGTGAAAGCACAGTTAGTTATGGGGTACAGCAAAAGGAGGAAGTGTAGCATTCCCTGCTTTTGCAGAAAAAGATTTTGGACGTTGTGGGGCTATTGGGAAGTGTGGAGCGCACAAAGGAGTCATAGAGAGAGCATTCCCTGCAGATACAACTCAACTGCATCTCCTGCATTTCCTGCACTTCCACCCTCAAACATCTTACCCCCAACAGCAGCAAGGATGGAGTCCCCTGGTCCTCCCATACCAACTGACCAACATCTGAATCCAACGCATGCTCCACAACTTTCAACACTTGCAATCAGACCCCATCACCAAAGAGATGGTTTCCTCACCATCCCTATCAGCTTTTTGTCAGGACCGCTCTCTCCAGTAATACCTTGTCCACTCCACACTCCCCACTCAGCAACTGCAGGAACAGCTTCCCCTCCCCCTACACCTCCGCTCTCACACCCATCCAAGACCCCCAAACAATCATTCCGTATCTGCCAGGGATTCAAATGAATCTCCTCCAATCTTGTCTACTGCATTCATTGCTCCCAATGTGAGGTCTTCTGTGTGGAGATACCAAGTGCAGACTCAGTAAGTGATTTGCAGAGCATCTGTGCTCTCTACGCTCCAATCAACACCACCTTCCTGTTCCCAGCCGTTTCAACTCCCCTCCCCAGTCCCTTGGCAGCACATCCATTCTGCACCTATTTCAATGTCACCATGAGGCCACATGAACATTGGAAGAACAAGACCTTATGTTGCTGTTAGGTATTTTACAGCATAATGCCTCAACATAGAATTCACTGACTTCAAAATCTCCCCAACCCCAGTCTCACCCCATGTCTAGCACTCCATCTTATTCCCATTTCCTTGACCTGCCACAACCATCTTCCTTCTTACCTAAAAGCCCCACCCTTCCCATTGGCCAATCTCCACAGACTCCTACCAGCATCCACCAGTCACCACGGACACCAACTTTCCCGCACGCCACCCCCTCCTTCTATTTAGTTCTGAGCACCATTCCTCTCCCCAGTCCCAATGAAGGGTCCCCATCTGAAATAGTGAATTTCCTGCTCGTCTGATGCTGCATGAACTGCTGTGTTCCCTGAAGATGCTGTATTGAAAGGGGTACATCATAGCAGGGGAGCTTAAAACTGTGGTCTGGTCCTTACGTTCTGCATGGGAAGTGGGCTCATTTCCCATTCCTGGCACTGGGAATGTGAGTAGGAGCTCTCTACAGTTACAACTCCTGGATTTTGGCACTGGTGTGGTGGGTGGGATTTCTGTGGAACATCTGCGAATCTGAGAGAGCCGTGGATAGTACAAATAGTGAGGTGGTCACACCTCAGGCTGAGAGTTCAGGTAGGGCCATCATGCAGTGTAAGCGGACTCAGAAGACAATACAGGAATCCCCTGTGGCCATTCCCCTGAGAAACAGATGTGACACATTAGATACTGCTGAGGGCAGTGGTCTCTCAGTGGGAAGAAGCAACAGCCAATTTGAAGACACCACCACTGGTTCTGCTGCATATGTGAACAGCAAAGCCTGAGGAAATACAATAGCTGTTCAATTGTAAGAGGAACAGGTAGGATTTCTGTGGCTGCAGACGAGACTCCAGGATGGCATGTTGGTATACCGTTTTGAATACTGTTGGGAGAGATGGCTCATTAGGTGAAGGCAGCATGATGGCCCTTCCTGGACTGTCAGCCTGAGGTGTGACCACCTCACTATTTGCACTATCCACTGCTCTCTCACCTTTGCAGATGCTCCACAGAAATCCCGCCCACCACACCAGTAGCCACGTTCATGGCACTGTGCCTAGCTCTGCTGTACAAAAGGACGGGCAAAAGAGTGGAAGGGCTATAGTTATAGGGGATTCCATTGTAAGGGGAGTAGGTAGGTGGTTCTGTGGTTGAAAATAAGACTTCCAAATGGTATGTTGCCTCCCAGGTGCATGGGTTAGGGATATCTCAGATTGACTGCAGGACATTCTGAATGTGGAGTGTGAACACCCATCTGTTGTGGTGCATACAGGCAGCAATGATTTAGCTAAAAATGGGGATGAGGTCCTACAAGCAGAATTTAGGGAGTTAGGAGCCAAGTTAAAAAGTAGGACCTCAGAGGTTGTAATCTTAGGATTGCTACCAGTGCCACATGCTAATCAGAGTAGAAATGGAAGAACTGGCAGGATGTATGAGTGCCTTGAGAGATGGTGCAGGAGGGAGGGGTTCAGGTTTTGGGACATTAGGACCAGTTCTCAGGGATGTGGGACTTTAACAAGTCGGACGGTCTACACCTGGGTAGGACTGGAAACAATGTCCTGGGTGGGGCGAGGGTGCTTTTGCTAACATTGTTGGGGATAGTTTAAACTAATATGGCAGGGAGATGGGAACCAAATGCAGATGTTAGTGGACAGTAAGGAGGTCGTAACTAGAGCCTGTAAGGAACTAGATAGTGAAGTCAGTGTGATTCAGGGAAAGAGTAGGCAGAGAGCGGATGATGAATGCAAAGGGATAGGTGGCCTGAGATGCATTTATTTTAATGCAAGAAGTGTAGTAGGTATGGCAGATGAACATAGGGCCTGGATTAGTACCTGGGAGTATGATGTTATTGCTATTACTAAGACTAGGTTGAGGGAAGGGCAAGATTGGCAACTAAATATCTTAGGATATAGATGCTTCAGGCAGGATAGCGAGGGAGGTAAAAGGGGTGGAGGAGTTGCATTACTGGTCAAAGAGGATATCACAGCTGTACTGAAAGAAGACGCTATGGAGACCTCCAACAGTGAGGCAATATGGGCAAATCTCAGATATAGGAAGGGTGCGATAACAATGTTGGGGCTATACTGCCGGCCTCCCAATAGTGAGCATGAGATAGACAGGTAGACAGATTAAGGAAAGATGTAGGAGCAACAGGGTGGCGGTGATAGGAGATTTTAGCTTTCCCAACATTGACTGGGACTCACTTAATGTCAGGCGTTTAGATGGAGCAGACTTTGCAAGGAGCATCCAGGAGGGTTTTATGGAGCTGTATGTAAATAGTCCAGTTTGTGAAGAGGCCACACTGGACCTGGTGTTGGGGAATGTACCTGACCAGGTGTTTGAAGTTTCAGTTCTGGATTACTTTGGGAATAGTGATCACAATTCCGTAAGTTTTAGAATACTCATGGACAAGGACGAGAGTGGTCCTCAAGGAGGAGCGCTAAATTAGGGGAAGGCCAACTACAGCAAGATACAACAGGAGCTGGGGATTGTGGATTGGGAGCAGCTGTTTTAGGGAGATGTAATATGTGATATGTGAGAGGGTTTTAAAGAGAGGGTGATTAGAGTGCAGGACAGACATGTCCCCATGAAAATGAGCAAAAGAAAGGACAAGATTAGGGAACAATGGATGACAAGTGAAATTGTGAGATCAGCAAAGAGAAAAAAGAAAGCATACATAACAACCCACTCTCAGTCATCAATGCAGTAAGCACCCTTCAACTTGCCTCCAACACATTTACATTTAAGTAGTAGACCAAAATTGCACACAGTATTTGAGATGTGATCTTACTAATACAGTGTATAAATAAAACCTACATTACATCTTCACGTACGTGTTGCCTGTGAAATTCACGATCATGCCTTCACTCCCGTCATTGCAGTCAATGATGTTAATTGTAAAATGTCGAGGCCTTAGCACAGACCGCTGTAGGATTTGTCATGCGGCGAGAAGTGGGGGGTTTGATGTGGTGGTGGTTGGAGATTGAACTCCTCTGATAATTAAATCAAACCCCATGTAGCATAGCTACAAATTGAGGGGTGATAGATTTAAGACAGATGTCAGAGGCAGGTTCTTTACTCAGAGAGTGGTAAGGGCGTGGAACGCCCTGCCTGCCAATGTAGTTAACTCAGCCACATTAGGGGCATTTAAACAGTCCTTGGATAAGCATATGGATGATGATGGGATAGTGTAGGGGGAGGGGCTTAGATTAGTTCACAAGTCAGTGCAACATCGAGGGCCGAAGGGCCTGTTCTGCACTGTATTGTTCTATGTTCTATGTTCTATAAGGTCTAGGTGACTGAAAGTAGATGCTTTAGAAAAATATCGGGAAAGTAGGACCAATCTGAAATGAGGAATCAAGAGGGCTAAAAGGGGTTGTGAAATACTTTTAGAAAACTGGGTTGAGGGAAATCCCACGGCCTTTTATTCATTAGTAAGGAGCAAGAGGGTAACTAGAGAAAGGGTTGGCCACGCAGGTTCAAAGGAGGGAAGTTATGCAAGGAGTCAAAGAAATTGAGTGATATTCTTGAAAAGCACTTTGCGTTGGTATTCACCGAGGAGAGGGACATGATGGATGTTGAGGTTGGGGGTAGATGTTTGATTACTCAAGAGGAGGGGGTAAGTGTTGGGTATTCCAAAAGTCATTAGGGTGGACAAGTCCCCACGGCCGGATAAGATCTATCCCAGATTACTGAGGGAAGCGAGAGAGAGCTGGGGCCTTAACAAATACCCTTGCAACATCGTTGAGCATGGGTGAGGTCCCAGAGGACTGGAGGATTGGCAATATAGTCCCCTTGTTTAAGAAGCATAGCAAGGATAGTGCAGATAATTATAGACCGGTGAGCCTGATGTTCATGGTGGGGAAGCTGCTGATGAAGGTACTGAGGGATAGGATCAATTTACATTTGGAAGAAAATGGGCATTTTACTGATAGGCAGCATGGTTTTGTGCAGGGAAGGTTATGTCTTACCAACTTTTTGGAATTCTTTGAGGAAGTGACGAAGTTGACAGATGAGGGAAGGGCTGCAGATGTCATTGACATGGACTTCAGTAAGATGTTTGACAAGGCTCCCCACGGTAGGCTGATGGAGAAAGTGAAGTTGCATGGGGTCCAGGGTGTACTAGCTCAATGGATAGAGACCTGGCTGGGTAACAGGAGACAGAGAGTTGTAGTGGAAGGGAGTTTCTCAAAATGGAGACCTGTGGCCAGTTGTGTTCCGCAGGGATCCGTGTTGGGGCCACTGTTGCTTGTGATATACATAAGTGATCTGGAGGAAGGTAGAGATGGTCTGATTAGCAAGTTTGCAGATGACATTAAGATTGGTGGAGTAGCAGAGAGTGAAGGGGTCTGTCAGAGAATGCAGCAGAATATAGAGAGATTGGAGAGTTGGGCTGAGAAATGAGATGGAGTTCAATCCAGACAAATGCGAGGTGATGCATATTGTATGATCCAATTCAAGAGCAAACTATCTGGTCAATGGAAAAGCCCTGGGGAAAACTGACGCACAGAGAGATCTGGGTGTTCAGGTCCATTGTACTCTGAGGGTGGCAAAGCAGGTAGATAGAGTGGTCAAAAAGGCATACGGCATGCTTTCAATCATCGGACATGTCATTGTGCACAACAGTTGGCAGATCATGTCACAGTTGTATAGGACTTTGGTTCAACCACATTTGGAATAATGCATAGAGTTCTGGTCGCCACATTACCAAAAGGATGTGCATGCTTTGGAGAGGGTGCAGAGGAGGTTTACCAGGGTGTTGCCTGGTATGGAGGGCACTAGCTATGAAAAAAGGTTGAGTAGATTAGTATTATTTATATTAGAAAGATGCAGGTTGAGAGGGGGCCTGATTGAGGTCGACAAAATCATCAGAGGTATAGACAGGGTAGATAGCGTGATGCTTTTTTCCCATAGTAGGGGACTCAATTACGAGGGGTCACGATTTCAAGGTGAAAGGGGAAAAGTTTAAGAGAGATATGCGTGGGAAGTTCTTTACGCAGAGGGTGGTGGGAACATGGAACGCGTTGCAAGCGGAGGTGGGCACGATAGCATCATTTGAGATGTATCTAGACAGATAAATGAATGGATAGGAAGCAGAGGAATGCAGATCCTTGGAAAATAGGCAACAGATTTAGACAAAAGATGTGGATCAGTGCAGGCGTGGAGGGTCAAAGGGCCTGTTCCTGTGTTGTAAACTTCTCTGTTCTTTGTTCTAAATGAGTTCTTTTTGTCAGTTTTCACCCAGGAGAAGGATATGGACAATAGTGCGGCATGGTGGCTCAGTGGTTAGCACTACTGCCTCACAATGCCAGGGACACAGGTTTGATTCCATTCTGCTCACGTGTCTACATGGAGTTTGCACATTCTTCCCGTGTCAGCATCGGTTTCCTCCGGGTGTTCCGGTTTCATCCCACAGGCCAAAGATGGGCCGGCTAGGTGGACTGGCCACGCTAAATTGCCCATAGTGTTTGGGACGTGTAGATTAGGTGGGTTGTAGGGGGTTGGATCTGGGTAGGATGTTTTAAGGGTCGGTGTGGACTTGTTGGGCCAAAGGGCCTATTTCCACAATGTAGGGATTCTATCTGTGATAGTGAGCTTTGTGTGGAGCTTGCTCATATGCTCGGGCATTCTGCAATGAAGAAAGAAGTGGTGTCGGGCCTTTTCAAGAATAACACTTCTCCTGGACCCAATGGCATCTCCCCCAAGTTGTTAAATGAGTTAAGAGAGATGATTGCTGGGGCCTTGACCAAGATCTTTGAGTCCTTGCGAGGCACTGGAGAGGTTCCAAGGGACTGGTGAGGAGTTCATATTGTTCCTTTCTGCAAGACAATTAGGGATAATCCAGGAACATACAAACCGGTGAGTCTCATGTCGGTAGTCGGGAAGGTCTTGGAGTTAATTTTTAGGATGGGATTTACACACATTGAGAAAAACATGACCAGTTATAGACAGTCAGCATGGTTTTCTGCAATGCATGTCATGTCTTGTTAACTTGGATGAATTTTGCGAGAAGGTGACAAAGGTGATTGATGAGGGTAGAGCAGTGTACATTGTCTACATGGATTTTAGTAAGGCTTTTGACAAGGTCCCTCATGCTGGGCTAACCCATAAGATCCAGGTGCATGAGATTCACGGTGACTTGGCCACATGGATTCAGAATTGGCTGGCCCACAGAAGGCAGAGGATAGTGGTGGAGGAACAAAAACAGGAGTTGCTGAAAAAAAACTCAACAGTTCACAGTATTTGTGAAGAAAAAAAATCAGAGTTAATTTTTTGGGTCCAGTGACCCTTCATCAGGAAATGATGGAGGGTTGTTTTTCAGGCTGGAAGCCTGTGACTATTGGTGTTCTGCAGGGATCTGTACTGGATACTGGGGTAACAATGTGTAGAGCTGGATGAACAAAGCAGGCCAAGCAACATCGGAGGAGCAGGAAGGCTGACATTTCGGTCCGAGATCCTTCTTCAGAAATGGGTACTCTGCTGTTTATGATCCACCTAAATGACTCGGATGTAGATGGAAATGTGTGGGTTATGAAGCTAATGGATCAGACAAAGATCAGTGAACAAAAAGATACAGATGCATGGGATCCGCGGTGACTTGGCCACGTGGATTCGGAATTGGCTTGTCCACAGAAGATATAGAGTAATGGTGGACAAACAGAAACAGAAGTTGCTTGAGTTACAAAGTCTTACACTGAATTCCTAGCTGGGCAGGAAGCTTCAGGGCAGTGCCTGCATCCCTATGTGTAGGCAGATAAAGGACATTAATTGATAGAAATATAGAAATCAATGGGATATTATCCATAACATCTCACTATCAGATCTGTTCTTGCAGTGTAGTGGATCTGCATTAATATCTAAGATGTTGGTTCAGAGTTAGAGTCGATAATTTATTCCATATTAATTCCATAATGAATTCACAGTCAGTTAACCTGATGGAGACTCTCATCCTGAATTGTGGTTTCTTGAAATCTATCACCTCTTACCCAATGGTAAATGCAATGGTCTGTGTTGTGTATTTCAGATTGAACTGAAGCATCCCAACTTATTCCAGATTTATTCCTGAATTGTATGCCAACACAATATTCTTAACTCCTTTACTTTGTTGTCACATAGTATCATGTTTTGGTGGCTCATTTTCACTTTTACCTTTGATTGATTTGAGGCTATTTGTTGTCAGAAGCTGAAAGCAACATATTGCACTCAGCAAGTGTCAGGACCTAAAGAAGAGAGGGTCGGGGTCGGGGTCGGGGTTGGGGAATGGGGGTGTCCATGAACCCAAACGGCCCTTCAACAATGACTGGGTTTTCTTTGGAGCAGTGGAGACTGAGCAGGGACATGGCTGAGATCTATATAAAAATCAGGGACACGGATATGTTACACAGGAATAAACTTCTCCCCTTTGTGTACGGATCAAAAATGGCCAGCACAGATTGAAGGTCACAAGTAGGAAAGTTTAAGAGGAGAGGAGTTTGAATGTTGTCTTCAATGGGAGTGTGGAACTCACAGCTTCATTGAGAGGTTTAGTCATAAACTTTGTTATATGAAGAATTATGTAAATATTATATCTGTTGTCCCACTGGGCAATGGGCCAGAATGTGGAAAATGTGTTGAGGGTAGTCAGATCGTTGTCGACCAGCAGATGGGCCAAATGGTCAGGGTGTACGCTGTGAAAGCCTATGCATCTCCCAGCAAGAGCTGTTAGATTTATATGACATAAACAGAGGCCTGAGCATTAATCCTCTCATCACCCAAACTCCCTTTGTTCAGCAACTGTGATTAATACCAGTCTCCATGGATTCTAATTCTGACACTGGAGGGTTTCCCTCTTCTCTTAAAAAGGAACTGTTCTCATCATGTTATCCCATAGTGTCAGCAGGAGCCACACCTCCAACAGGGATCAGCAGGTCCAGAGAGAGGGACATGAGAGATCAGAATCTGAAAACAAGGGATTGGAATTTAGGCTTACAGTGTGTTAGGTTTTATTGGTAGAGGGATTGAGATCTGGAGCTGTGATGTCATGCTGCAACTGTATAAAACGCTAGTGCGGCCTCATTTGCAATATTGCATACAGTTCTGGCCGCCCCATTACAGGAAGGATGTGGAAGCATTGGAAAAGGTGCAGAGAAGATTTACCAGGATGTTGCCTGGTCTGGAGCGCAGGCCCTATGAAGATAGGCTGAGGGACTTGGGTCTGTTTTCGTTGGAGAGAAGGTGAGAGGGGATTTAATAGATACGTACAAGATGATCAGAGGATTAGATAGGGTGGACAGTGAGAGTCTTTTTCCGAGGATGATGACTTCAGCTTGTACAAGGGGGCACAGCTACACATTGAGGGGTGATAGATTTAAGACAGATGTCAGAGGCAGGTTCTTTGCTCAGAGAGTGGTAAGGGTGTGGAACGACCTGCCTGCCAATGTAGTTAACTCAGCCACATTAGGGGCATTTAAACAGTCCTTGGATAAGCACATGGATAATGATGGGATAGTGTAGGGGGAGGGGCTTAGATTAGTTCACAGGTCGGCGCAACATCGAGGGCCGAAGGGCCTGTTCTACGCTGTGTTGTTCTATGTTCTATGTTCTATAAGTAGTCGCCTTACACTCAATGCAACCTGAAAACTGATGATGACTTTCCTTACAAACAAGGCAAAATCCAACTGCCACATTGATCACCCAACTTACCCTTAGGAATAACTGTATGTTCTTGCAAAAATGTAAATCTATCCTTATCCAAACCCAGCTGTCAACTAAGCCACTGTGCTCACTGTAACTGAAAATCTAAGTTGAGCCTGATGCTAACCTAATATTAATTGTAACACTGCCCCAAAAGCAAATGCTGAATTTCATGGTTAAACTGGTCAAGGATTGTAAAGGGAATTTGTGAACAAAGCCTAAGGAGATAGGAGAGGTCCTTAATGAATACTTTTCTTCGGTATTCACAACTCAGAGGGACCGAGTTGTAGAGGAGGACAGTGCGAAACAGGTTGGTCAGCTAGAGAAGGTCGATGTAGTAAGGAAGATGTGCTAGGAATTTTGAGGAAGTTGAAGATAGATAAGTCCCCTGGAGCTGCTGGGATTTATCCAACGATTTCATGGGAAGCAAGGGAAAAGATCACACGGCATTTGGCGATGATCCTTTTGACCTCACTGTCCACGGGTCGAGTGCTGGAAGTTTGGAGAGAGGCTAACGTTGTTCCCTTGTTCAAAAAAGGGAATGGGAATAACCCTGGAAATTACAGACCAGTTAGTTTTACTTCAGTAGTGGGCAAATTGTTGGAAAAGGCTCTGAGAGACAGGACTTATGATCACTTGGAAAGACACAGTTTGATTTGTGATAGTCAGCATGAATTTGTGAGGGGTAGATCATGCCTCACGAATCTTATTGAATTCTTTGAAGAGGTGACCAAACACATGGATGAAGGTAGAGCAGTGGATGTGACCAAACACATGGATTAAAGTAAGGCGTTTGATAAGGTTCCCCATGGTAGACTCATGCAGAAGGTAAGGAGGCATGGGACAGGGGGAAATGTGGCAGATTGGATTCAGAATTGGCTGACCCTTAGAAGACAAAGTGTGGCAGTGGGTGGAAAATATTCAACATGGTGCTCGGTTATGAATGATGTGCCACAAGGGTCTGTCCTGGGTCCTCTTATATTTGTGATTTTTGTAAATGATTTGGGCAAAGGAGTGGAAGGGTAAATGTTCGGCACAACATTGTGGGCCGAAGGGCCTGTGCTGTGCTGTACTGTTCTACGCTCTAAACCGTAACCTAAAAATGAACCAAAAAACCAATCAAACAACATTCCTAATTGTGATTATATCCAAAATCCGAAATATAAAAACTCATCCCAACTCCTGCCTGACTCTCAAGTTAATGATGACATTTATCCCACTGACAATTCTAAATCTCTGTCAAAAATTTTGTTAAGCTTGAACAGTGTCCATGCAGAACTCTCCCGCTAAACCTAGGGTATTTTATTGTGAATGCTAATTGGAACCCTAACCAAGATGGAACACTAAGCTTAGCTATTAACTACCTTTCACCCAATCTTACCCAAACTCTCAGTGATCAAACTGTCAGCCTGGTCTAACAGCAAAATTAGACTTTAGGACAAAGTATCCTCTAGTGAGGTATTGAATCGGTGCCATTTAGATTAACCCTGAGAACTTCCGTCTTGAAACCGTCCCTTGTCTTGTAAGGCCAAGTGGGAGGGATGGCCGATGGTGGAGGCTATGAGGGGCACAGCTGGAGAAAGCATAAACTGTCTGGGCTTCACATCCTTAGGTCAAATCACATTGCACAAATTAAACACACTTTGCCCCACACTGCCACTTGAGTCCCTGGTTGGTCGTTGTCTCAGGAAGCTATGATGTGTTGAATGTGGATCCTTGACAGATGAAGCACCTTCAGTGAAATATCTGTCTATGGAACAATGATGAGGGTGTAAAAATCTGATGTACATGGAATAGCTGGGGGATTTGGAGAAAGGAACAGTCCGCGAGATTGAAGGCAATTGAAGAGCTTTTTAGGTGAGTGGCTGAATGAGCGTGAGATTTGACTTGAACGTCTGTGAGTCAGTTGTGGAAGCAACCCTTTTCTTTACGATAGTTTACATACTTACAATGGGAGAGGGGCGATTGAAAATGTAACGTTTGTGCTGATTCCACTGTGGGCACGTGAAGGGCTTAGTTCCAAGGCAGAAGTTCACTTGTCATTTCTACTGTTATGGACAAGAGAAGCCCAGACTCCCACCACACCCTCTCCCTCAGCCCAATAAAATGTATCTAATGGAGATAGCATAGAGCCTAACTTGTATATTTTTTTACAGGCAATTATAAGCTGCTATGTTCCAAGTCTGATTCTATTTGTCCAGCACTAAGTATATATAAAACACATGGTATTCTGATTATACAATTAAAACACATCAAAAAGATTTAATATTGCTTTACCCTATTGAAATACTTAATAAGAGAATGTGTTATTTGACCACTAATCACGAACTAAGCGGCATCATTTAGGCAGTGTGTAATAAACACAACTGCTGGCAAAGGGAATTCACCAGCACAGCCATTATTCTCACATTTTGTCTCCATCCAGTGGAGTCGAAAGAAACACCAAAAGAAACAATCTGCCCCTTGTGATTTCTAAGAGGAAGCCTCTCTGTCTAAGCCCTCAAACTCTAGCAACAGGGAACTGAAACTTTAAGCTCCAGCAGCCAGCAGAAACCAACAACTTACTGACAGCAAAACCAAACCGCCTCACCGTGCTCACCCATGATTCTAACCCAGGGAGAACTCAAAGCTCTTTACCAACTGCCCGTCTGAAGGAGGCATTTCGACACCACTGCGACAACACGCCTCTACACGAGGAACAGCACATCTCTTGAAGGCACAGTATCAGCACACTATTCCAAGCTGTCAAGATGGGAGTGTTGACCAATGAGGATTAAGTAAAAAGAATTAGTCAGCGATTTGTGGATTGTGGAAAAAGAAAACATGATATGTTCTTTTTTAATCACTGTAACTGGCATTTACAAAACAACAGAAATTGCTGGAGAAACTCAGCAGGTCCTTTGAAACGTGTTCAACATTGATTCTAAGAGTTTTGCTTGCTGTTAGCAGGATAATCTTGACCTTGGGTGCTACATTGAGGGGTCAGCAAATATGGGCTGAGGGAATGATAAATTTCTTCGTGCAGATTAGTGTTAGTACTTAGGATTTGTGGACACTGAGAGATTTTGCGTAATTTTGTTGTAGCTTTCTGGGAAGGGTCATATTCTGTTCATAATATTGACATGAGGTAAAATCTGCATCAAATTTAACGGCACTGCTTATTATTTTGAGGCACAATCATTTTTATAACAGAGAATCCATGGGATCAAATATTGGAAGAGGAGAATCCCAAAACAACTCAATGAGGTAACAATGAAACAAACAGTTTTCCTTTTCAGATGATGTTAGTTTTGCAATAAGTAAGGGTGGTGACACCGATGAGAACTCCCCTCTGTTATTCAGTTCAGTGTGACCTCAATTTTGTTTTAGGACTGTGAATGATATTAATGCATTTGTTGGGCAACTAAACTTCAAGTTGGCATTTCCCTTCAGTTTTAGTGCATGGTAATGATGAGGATTTCATGATGTAGTAAAAGGTACGTGAGACATCAACTTTGACTGACATGAGTGAGATTAATCCATGAGCTGTACAAAATGTCACATGTTTTGTCTCAATAATGCTTGTAGTGGAGCAGTACAGTGTTTTCCATTTGTGGCCCAAAGAAGGTATATTGATACTGACCTCGAACAATGATACAGGTGCAGGCCTAATGGAAACAGCTGGAGACTGCAATGGTGCACAGAGCACCAGGTATTAGGAAATAACACCCGTCGCAATAATATCCTATCTGAACTGTAAGAAGAAATTACAAAGCGCTTAAAGACAGCATAAGGAATAAAATAATTTGAAACCAAATTACACAGGCTGTTATCAGAAGGAAGTGACTGAAGTGCTCTCCAAACATTTCTATTAAAAGACCCATCTAAAAAGGTTGGAGAGCTTGTCAAGTGGGATTGTAGAGGAACTTGCACAGCTGATAGCGCCATGAAGCAGAAGGTACCAACTTCAATGATGGTTTGTCCAACATCGTACAATATCCTTGAAGTTGCGTTTGATTGATTGGGAAGTTCTGATTTCTTGAATTTTTTTCCTGCTTCAAATAGTTAAGTGAAGGAGACAGTCGAAACCACACTGAATTTTGTGAACAATATCTAAAATTAGCATATGACATCCCTGAGAGACATCCTGTCAATTGGAATTATGATGTAATGAAGGATGGTGTAGATCCTTTGACATGGAATGATTTTAATGAATGTAATCTTGATTTGATTTGATTTCACTTATTACTGTCACGTGAACTCAGGTACGTTGAAAAGTGTTGTCTTATATGCTTTACAGACTGTACATTACAAAAGCATCAGGGTAATAGTGCAGTGTGCAGGATAGAGTGTTACAGCAGCTGAGAAGGTGCAGACAGAGACTAACATTAATATTTAACAGGTCCATTCAAAAGTCTGATAACAGCAGGGAAGAAACTACTTTAATTTGTTTGTATATGTATCAAACTTTTATATCGTATGCCCAATGGAAGTGGCTGGAAGGGAGTATAAACGGGTTGGGAGTAGACTTTGATTATGTTGGTTGCTTTCCTGATGTAACAGGAAGTATAGATGAAGTCAATGGACGGGAGACTGGTTTGTGTGATGGATTGGTCTGTGTTTACAACTCTCTGCAGTTTCTTGTGGTCTTGGGATACGCAGTTAACATATCAAACTCTGATGCAACCACTTGCTTTCTGTTGTGCATCTTAGGCATGCCAAATTTCCTTAGCCTCCTGAGGAAGTAGAGGCGTTGTTGTACTTTATTGACCGTGGTGTAAATGTCGGTTGACCAGAACAGATTCTTGGTGATTGTCACTCCCAGCATCTTGATGGTCTCAAACACTTGCATCTTCCGACACATGGAACTGATCTGTGACCCCCTTCACTCTCCAAGAAAGAACTGAACGGCCTGTAATCTGCTCAATTCATTCTGTCAGATCCTCTGAAAGAAGAAAAACACAATTATTATTTACACAAGTAAGGTGTAAAATGACAGCTAGCAGATAAAACAGTTAAATATGAACTGCAAAAATGAAACAAAGAACTGTAAATGCTCAAAATCTGAGGCTAAAACAGAAATTGCTGATGTTCCTGGACCTAATGTATTAACTTGGTTTCTCTCATCACAGATCCTTCGAGACCTGCTGAGTTTCTCCAGCAATTTCTGTTGTTTTGTAAATGCCAGTTACAGTGATTTTGCATATGTTGCATTATGTTTGACACTGAGTTAGTAAGAACGAAAACATTTCACACTAATCACCAGCAAAATGCACCAGACACACAGATAACTGCCAGAATCAGATATTAAATTTATTTTAATTGCACAATCGCTGGTTGGCCCATTTTCTGTGACTGTAGAAGAATTCTGTCACAGTTAAAGGATTTATGCATGGCCGACCGTTTATCAATCTTTTTTAGATTGCCTTCCTCACAATTGTCAGTGGAAATAATTATACTGGACTTCATCAAGGTTCTGCATTCAAAGTAAGAAATAAGCCTCTCCCTGAGTTAACTCACTTCCCAATATTGTGACACCCATTGACGCAGGGTATAACATTTTCATCATTATGTCAGCTGACATAACATGCTTCACAGACCGTCTACAGCAATCATCTTTGCAGCTTCTCTCTATCATTCACAAAAGCTGCAGGATGAAGTGATGACTTGCTTCTAACTATGGTCAAGCAGGTGTGTAGGCAAAGAACCTATTCAGTTCTGAGATGTATTGGTGATGTCAGAAACTTTCTACTTTCGGAGGCAATAAATTCCCGCAGGCATTTTCTAATTCCGATCCATTCAACGTGACTTTTTTTTTAACAAGTGACACAAAACGGCACAACTGCAAAGCAAAATTTCAGACAGCTTGAATAATCCATGATCTGCAACACATCAGCTGAGCAGCTTTTGCTTTTGTACCACGTTAAATTGTTTTTGGAATTCGTAGAAAAATTGCCTTGTGAACCAAACAGAATAATCTACAAAATATGCACTTGCCACTTTTGGCAGTTGGATAGATGAATTTGAAAGATTTACTGATGGCTGTTGCAAACGCAGCGGGAAAACCAGAAATATTGTTCTTTGTTACAATAGTGCTCACCATAGAAATAGTGACATCATGAGCATCAAGATAGCACACAGCCTGATGGGTGACTCGTTGATACAGCATGGTGTTAATAGGCCTGTGGACCTTGGGTTCAACACTCATACAGACCAATGAGCCTGATTTTATTTTTATTTTTTCTCCTTTTCATTCAGCCATACTTTTGACTCCTTGGCATCTATTTCCTAATATCCATGCAATTAGTACTGGTGTACTAGTGGCCACAAAACACTCTGCTTTATTTTCTTTTTAAAATCATGCACCTTTATCTTTTTCTGGTTGGGGTACATTACTTCATTTTCTTGGAACATCCAAGTTTGTTGTGAGAAGACTGGAAGCCTGGATAGACTGAATGTAATTCAGCGCACATTCAAATGCAAATGGCACAGGATTTTGATAAATTACTGAGCAAAATATCTGTGAGCTGTAATAAACTGTGCTCTGTGACCTTTGAAACTGCCAGTATAAGGATCAATGACATATCCATTAGCTGACCAGGTGGTGTTTTTTGCTCAATGCCTCCACTGATGAAGGTCAGTTTGCGAAATGACTTTTTCACCACCTTGTCCACCTGTGACACGACTTTCAATGAACTACTTACTTGTACTCCTTGGTTACTCTGTTCCACAACACTCCTCAGGACTATACCATTTACTGCATAAGTCCTACCTTGGTTTGACTTTCCAAACTGCAACACCTCATATTTATCTGTATTGAACTTCATATGCCAATTGTCATCCCACTTCCTCATCTGATCAAGATTTCTCTGTAATTTTTGATAATCTTCTTTACTATCAACATACCTCTTAATTTTGTATCATCCGCAAACTTACTAATTATGTCTTGTACATTCACACCCAGATATTTATGCAAATAACAAATAATAAAGGCCCCAGCACTGGTCATGTGGCACACCACTAGTCACAGGCCTCTGCAATTTCTTCCCTAACCTCTCACAATATCTAAGGATGAACTTGATCAGACCCAGGGGATTTATCCATCTTAGTGTGCTTTAAGGCTGCAAACACCTCCCCTCTGGTAATGTGCATGTGATCCAAAACATCCCCACTTGTTTCCCTTATTTCTACAAAATATGCACTTGCCACTTTTGGCAGTTGGATAGATGAATTTGAAAGATTTACTGATGGCTGTTGCAAATGCAGTGGGAAAACCAGAAATATTGTTCTTTGTTACAATAGAGCTCACCATAGAAATAGTGATATCATGAGCATCAAGATAGCACACAGCCGGATGGGTGACTCGCTGAGATACAGCATGGTGTTAATAGGCCTGTGGACCTTGGGTTCAACACTCATACAGACCAATGTCTCTGGATCCCATGTGACCTAACTTTCATAACTAGCCTGCCATGCGGGACCTTGTCAAAGGCCTTACTAATGCACATATAGGCAACTTCCACTGCCCTACCCTCATCTATCTGCTTGGTTACCTCTTCAAAAAACTATAAATGATTTGTCAGACATGGCGCCCCACGCACAAATCCATGCTGACTATCCCTAATCAGACCTTGATTATCCAAATGTTGGCTGATCCTATCCCTCAGAATCCTGTCCAATAACTTGCCAACCACTGATGTCAGGCTCACTGGCCTATAGTTCCCTGGCTTGTCTTTGCAATCTTTCTTAAGCAATGGAACAACATCAACCACCCTCAAGTCTTCCAGAACTTCACCAGTGGCTAAACAAGAAGCAAAAATCTCTGAACAGGCCTCTGCAATTTCTTCCTTAACCTCTCATAACATCTGAGGATGAACTTGATCAGACCCAGGGGATTTATCCATCTTAGTGTGCTTTAAGGCTGCAAACACCTCCTCTCTGGTAATGTGCATATGATCCGAAACATCCCCACTTGTTTCCCTTATTTCCTTAACATCACTGCATAATTACTGAGGAGATTTATTCATTAAAGATCTCCCCTATCTCCTGTGGCTCCCCGGTGGCCGGGGTTAAAAACAACCATGCTATCTTTAAGGGACCAGTTCTCTCCCTTGCCACCCTTTTGCTCTTAATGTAGCTAAAGAACCTCTTGGGATTGTCCTTAACCTTATTTGCCAGATCCAAATCATACCCTCTTTTTGCTCTTCCAATTTTCCTTTTCATTGTGCTCCTACGCTTTTTTATAATTATCTAGGGATAACACTTGAGCCCAGTAGCTTAAACGCAATGCATGCCTTCTTTTTTTCACCTGGCCAGACCCTCAATATCCCACATCAGCCAGACATCCCCAAACATACCAGTTTTTCCCCCTCACCCTAACAGGAATGTACAGTCCTTGGACTCTTGATATCACACTTTTAAAAGTCTTCTCTTTTGCCAGCAGTTTCTTTTCCTTCAAACAGACTGACCCAATCAACCTCTGCTAGATTATGTCGAATGGCTCCAAAATTGGCCCTGCTCCAGTTTAGCCCCTTAACCTGTGGATCTGCCCTATCTTTTTCCATAACTATCAAAGCTAAGAAAATTATGGTCACTAGATCCAAAATGCTCTCCGACTGACACTTCAGTCACTTGCCGGACCTTGTTTCCAACTGAGATGTTACTGGGATAACATCCCATTGATTTCTATACTTCTATAAATTAATGTTTTTTATCTGCCTACACATAGGTATGCAGGCACTGCCAAGCTAGGAATTCAGTGTAAGACTTTGTAACTCCTTATCTTCCCACACATCGGTATGCAGACACTGCCTTAAGCTTCCTCATTGAATAAAATTAGAATTAGACTGTCTCAGATAAGGTTAAGTGAGGAACATTTGTAAGCATGTGAGTCTTCTGAAGTATGTATCTTCTGTCTCTAACAAAGGGGCCAGGGCACTGACTTTGTTCCAGCCAGACACATCGTAACTTGAAATCATAATCTGTCCCAATAACAACTTGAAATCGCCTGCTGCCATTAGCAGCCACTTAAGAACATAGAACATAGAAGAGTACAGCACAGTACAAGCCCTTTGGCCCACGATGTTGTGCCGTGGAATAATCCTAATCCAAAAATAAAATAACCTAACCTACATTCCCCTCAATTCACTGCTGTCCATGTGCATGTCCAGCAGTCGCTTAAATGTCACCAACGACTCCCCTGTATCCTGTCTTTGTCTGTTGTAATAATTGTTTCATGTATCATGTCATTGTGAGATGTGAAATTGTTTTATGTATTATATACATAGTAAAGTATAAAAAGCGGGGACTGTCCGCTGCTCGGGGAGAATTACTTACGAGACTCAGCAATCTGTGCCGGGTTAAGTACAGTGATCCTCCACAGCTTGTACTTGCTTTGTAATAAAAGGATTTGTGTTTTTCCAAACAGGTCAGTGTCTTGTTATTGCATCAAGTTCGTGAGGGTCTCCGAGAACGAACCTGACACTAAGAGGGGGTCCAGTGTTGCACCCTCCTGAATAGGATAAGCAGACATTATAAACAGAGGCCAAAGCAGCAGCTACACCTGAATACTTACCCTCATTTTAAAAGTCTGATGTGTTACTGACTAAGCTCCCCAGGCTCCCTGATCTTCGAAAGTGTCTGTCAAAGACCCCATCCAGATGTCAAAAATCCTGACCAGAAGGCCCCCATCTGACCTGTTTAAAACTCATTTGTGTCTTCTCACATCAACTTCCACAGTGATGAAACTGCACACCTCTGGATCTGGCGGGACATGACCAGAGGGCTCCTGGTCTCGGGGTAGGGACATAACCGCTTTGCCTGATCCTGTCTGTCAAAATGCCCCTATCCTGCGATACAAGCATCTAACCTCTGAAAATAGTCACTATTCAGGCTGACAAAGCCCCATGTCTTGACTGTCAAAGGCCCCCATTTGGTCTGTCTACCCTTATAATGACACCATCGGAACTGAAAAAGACCACCATGTATAGTTTGGCAAAGGCCCACAGACATCTGTCAAATGTTCCTGTCTGTTCGGCCATGTGTCAAAGCCACTGAACTGGTCTGTCAAAGCCACTAGCTGCATTTATAAATTTCACTTTGAACTGGCGAAGGCAACTACCAGCTCTGTCAATGGACCAACACATCTGTGAAGCGTCCCGATCCTGTCTGTAAAAGGCCACAACGCAGCTGAAAATGTCACTTTCATGTTTTGACAAATGATCCTGTTCAGTTTTCTGAGCTCGGGTCCGTATCCAGTCTGTCAAACACAACTCTCTTGTCAGACAAAGACTCCGAGCTGCTCTAATAAACACCCATATTCAGTCTGACAAAAAATCCTGTACAATTTTTCAAGGGCACCCATCCAGTCTGTTAAAGATCCTGACTCGTTCCATCAAAGTCCTCTCTATGGCTGGTAAGACCGCAAGAAGTCGGGGCAGAATTATGTCATTCTGCTCTGTCATTTGATCATGGCTGTTATGTTTCTCAATCCCACTCTCCTTCCTCCTCTCCATAACCCTTGATCCCCTCACAAATCAAGCATCCAGCTATGACTGTCTTAAATACACTGATTGACTTGTCCTTCACAGTTGTATACAGTGGTGAGTTCCACAGATTAACAAGTCTCTGGCTGAAGAAATTGTCCTCATCTCAGTTCTACAGTGTTGTCCCTTCATTCAGAGACTGTGCATTTGGGTCCTAGCCTTCCTACCACTGGAAATATCTTCCACACGTCCACTGTAGCCAGGCCTCCCAGTATTCTGCAAGTTTCAATGAGATCCCAATCTCATATCTTTCTAAACTCCATCAAGTACGACACAAAGTCCTCACTTTCTCCCCATATGACAAGCCCTTCATCCCAAGAATCATTCTTGCAAACATCCACGAGACTCCCTCAAATGCCAGCAGATCCTTCCTTAGATACTGAGCCCAAAATTGCTCACAACATTCCAAGACTGTTCTGACCATAGCCTTATACAGTCTCAGCAGTACATCTTGTGTTCTAGCCCTCTTGAAATTAATGCCAACATTGTATTTGCCTCCCTATCCACCAGCTGAACCTGCATGTTAATCTTAAGAGAATCTGAACATGGACTTACAAGTCCCTTTGTGTTTCAAATTTCTGAAGCCTCTCCCATTTAGAAAATAGGCTATGCCGCTATTCTTCCCACCAAAATGAATAAACTGGAGTAGGAGAGTCAACATTCTGGGGCTACCCCCTTCATCGTGCCCGGGATTTCGACTATCCTCCTTCTCTCGTGCTGCCTGGCCTGCTGCGTTCCTACAGCTCCACAATGTCTCGACTCTGACTCCAGCTTCTTACTATCTCAAAGTGGGTTAACTCATATTTCCACACATTATATTCTATTTGCTTTTTATTGCCCACTATCCTAGCCTGTCCAAATACTTCTGCAAACTCGCTGGCTTCTTCAACACTACCTGCCCCTCCACCTGTCTTTGTGTCATCTGCAAACTTAACATCAAGGTCCTCTCTTCCTTGGTCTACCTTGTTTATGTATAATGTGAATAGTTGTTGTCCATATACTGACTCCTACGGTAATCCACTGTTACTTGTTTCCAACCTGAGAAAAACATCTTTTCCTTCTGCCAGTCAGCCAATATCAAATTTATGCCTATACCTTCCCCTAACACGATGGGCTCTTATCCGACTGAGCAACCTCTTGTGTGGCACCTTGTGGAGTCCTTCTGGAAATCCAAATATATCATGTCCACAGGCTCTCCTTTGTCCAACTGCTCATTACATTCTCAAAAAATTCAATAGAATTTGTCAGGTATGAAGTCCCGTTGATGAGGTCACGCTGTCTTAGCCCTATTTTTCCATACACTTCCAACTATTCTACAAACTCAGCCTTAAAAGTGGATTTGAAAATCTCTCCATCAAACGAGGTCAGGCTGACCGATCTATAATTTTCTGACTTCCTCCTTTCTTAAACAGGGATGTTAGATTAGTCATTTCCAATTCTCTGGGATCCTGTCTAACTCAAGTGATTTCTGAAAGATCACCACCACTGCGATTACAATCACCTCAGCTATGTCCTTCTGAATTCTGCAGTGTAATCCATCCAGTGCAGCTGACTTATCCACCTTCAGACCTTTCAGTTTCCCAGCACCTTCTTTCTAGTGAACCACTTCATTCAGTTCCTCCACAATTTTTTGATCCCATTGCTACTTTGCTGATCTCATTTTCCAGTGGTGTAATGTTGTCTCTTGGCTTTCTCTTACTTTGTGTATATATAAAGAACACTCTTTCAATCTTCTGCTCATGAAAACTAATTCCTACAGTGTGGATGCAAGCCATTCAGCCCATCAGGTCCACACAGACCCAACCTCCTACCCCTATCTGTAACCCTGTATTTACCCATGGCAAATCCACGGAGCCAACGCATGTCTGCATACTATGGCCAATTTACCACATCCAATCCACCTGACCTGCACATCTTTGGTCTGTGGGAGGAAACCCACGCAGACATGAGTAGAATTTGCAAACTCCGTACAGACAGTTGCATGAGGCTGGAATCAAACATGGGTCACTGGGTACTGTGAGCCAGCAGTGCAAACGACTGTGCCACCCTATTAGATAGCATAACAAATCTTTCATCTTCTCCCCCGTTATAGCTTCTTTCTTTAGTTGTCCTCTGCTGGTTTGTTAGGGTTTCCCAGAACTTTGGTTTCACACTAATCTTCACCATATTGTATACTTCTTTCTTTCACTTTTATGCTGTCTCTGATTTCCCTCAGCGACAGTTGCATCATCATTTTCTTCATTTGTTTCCTCTTCCTTGAGTGAATTTCGGCTGTGCTTCCTGAATGACCCCAGAAACTGCTGCCATTACTACTCCACTGTCTTCTGCTTGACTTCCCTTTCACTCAACTCTGTCCAACTTCTCATTCATGTCTTTTGTAGGTCGCTTTCCTCAATTGTAGTACCATTACTTCTGATGTCAGTTTCTCCCTCACAAATTGCAGGGTAAATTCTACCATATTTTGGTCACTGCCCACTCAGGGCTCCTTCACCTAAAGATGCTTAAGCCAGTTATTTATCACTGAATCCAGAATTGCCTGGTCCCTAGTGGGGGCCACCACCACCTGCTCCAAATACCATCTTGTAGACACTCTGTGAATTCCTTTCCTTGAGGCGTGCTACAAAACTCATCTGCCCATCCACCAGCAAATTGAGGTTCCCCATAATTATAACATTGCCTCTCTTACGTGCCATTTCTGTCTCCTGATTTATTTTCTTCCCAACATCCTCATTACTGCTAGAAGGCTAATACACAGCTCCCATCAGGGTCATTTTTTCCTTTGCAGTTCCTCAACTGTTCAGTTATGAATGAGAGCAAACGTATAGGGAGCACCCCATAAACGCAGCCTTTGGCAAAAACGCGATTCAGCAAAATAGTTATGGTTCACACTTTCTGTCTCTCTGCAATCCAGAAGAAAGAAATTATCTGCTCTGTTTGATTTTTAAGAAGAGGCCTCTCTGTCTTAGACTTCTGTCTTGCAAATTTCAGCAGTCAGGAATTTAAGGTTTAACTCAGCAGTCAGCAGAAGTGTTTTCATTCACTGAAAATAAATCTGACAACCTTCCTGGGTCTGTGTGAGCTCTGGGAGCACCCAGTCTTTTGTCTCATTTGAAAAAAAACACTCAGGGAGAAGTCAAAAGCAGTGTTCCAACTATGTATCTGAAGGACACATTTCAGCACTTTTGTGGCAATATCCCTCTGTAGTACTGAATAGTACTGAAGAATTGTGCTCCAGAACTTGCCACTAGCCAAGCTGTTCGAGTCCAGTTACAACATTAGTATTTACCTAACAATGTGGAAAATTAACCAAGTATGTCCTCCACATAAAAAGCAGGACAAATCCAAACTGGCCAATTACTGCCTCATTAGTTCACTGTCAATTAGCAGTAAAGTGATGGAAGGTGTCAGTAACAGTGCTATCAAGCAGCACCTGCTCAGCCATAACCTGCTCAGTGATGCCCAGTTGTGTTCTGCAGGACCACTCAGCTCCAGACCTCCTGAGCCTTGGTTCAAACATGGACAGAAGAACTGAGTTCTAGAGGTGAGATGAGAATGACACTCCTTGACATCAAGGCTGCAATCGACTGAGTGTGGCATCAAGGAGCCCTAACAAAATTGGAATCAATTGGCATTAGGGAGCAAACACTCAGGTGATTGGAGTCATACCTATATAGGAAGATGGCTGTGGTTGTTGGAGATCAGTCTTCTCAGTTCCAGGACATCTCTGCAGGAGTTCCTCAGGATAATGTCCTCTGCTGAAACATCTTCGGCTGCTTCATCAATGACCATTCTTCCATCAAAAGGTCAGACGTGAAGATTTCCACTGATGATTGCACAACATTCAGCACCATTTGCAACTCCTCAGGCACTGAAGTAGTCCATTTTCAAATGCAACAACATCTAGGCAATATCAAGACTTAGGCTGACAAGTGGCAAGTAATATTCACACCACTCAAATGTGACCATCATCAATAAGAGACAATCTAACCACCGCTTCTTGGTAGTCAACAGTGTTACCATCACTGAAACCCCCACTATCAAAATCCTGGCGGTCAACATTGACCAGAAACTCAACTGGACCGACCATATAAACACAGTGGCTACAAGAGCAGGTCAGAAGCTAGGAATACTGTGATTATTAACTCACCTCCTGACTCCTCAAAGCCATCAACAAGACACAGTCAGGAGTATGATGGAATACTCCCTACTTCCCTGGGTAAGTGCAGGCCCCACCAACACTCAAGAAGCTTGACACCATCCGGGACAAAACAGCCAATTGATTTCCACTACCTCTACAAATATCCACCCCCTCCACCTCTGATACTCAGTAGCAGCAGTGTGTGCCATCTACAAGATGCACTGCAGAAATCCACCAAAGCTCCTTAGACAGCACCTTCCTAATACGTGACCATTTCGATCTAGAAGGACAAGGGCAGCAGATAAATGGGAACAGCACCACTTTCAAGTTCTGCTCCAAGCCACACACCATCCTGGCTTGGAAATATATTACCATTCCTTCACTGTTGGACAGTCAAAATTCTGGAATTCCCTCCCTAAAGGCATTGTGAGTCAACCCACATGAATTAGACTGCAGTAGTGCAAAAATGCTGTTCACCACCACCTTCTCAAGAATAGTTAGGGACAGGCAATAAATACTGGCCAGCAAGCAACACCCACATCCCACAAAATGAACAAATAAAAAAAAAGAATAAGAGCTGAAAGCTAAATACTGCACTCAGGAAATGACAGAACATGCAGAAAAGAGGGGTGCGGGTGGTTGGAGGTGCTGAAGGGTATTGGGTGTGTGTTGAACAGTTCCTTAACCATCACTGAGTTTTCTTTGGAGTAAAGGAGATTGATCAGGCGCTGAGATACATTCAAAAATGAGGGGCAATGATACGTTACACAGGAAGAAACTTTATCCTCTTGTGGAGGAATTAACAATGGGCAGCACAGAATTAAGGTCACAGATAAAAAGATTGAAGACGAGAGTTGTTTGAGTATTCTTTTTACCTAAAGGGTTGGGGGAGTGTGGAACTCACAGTTTGATTGAGACATTTAGCCATAAACCTTGTTATATGAAGGAGTATTTGAATGTTTAACTGCTGTCCAACTGAATGATGGGCCAAAACCTGGAAAATAGGATGAGGGTAATCAGATCATCGTTGACCAGCAGATAGACTGATTGGTCTGCTTGTATGTGGTGAAAGTCTGTGAATTTCTCAGTAAGAGTTCTTATGATTGTTTGAAGTACATAGAGACCTGAGCAGTAATCCTGCCTGAGTTCAAACTCCCATTGTTCAGTGACTGTGATTGATGTCAGTCTCCATTGATCCCAATTGTGTCACTGGAGGGGTCCCTTATTCTCTCAATTCTAAAGAACGGTTTTCAGCATGTTATCCCATAGTGACAGCACAAGCCTCACCTCCAACACTAACAGGGATCAGCAGCTTGATAGACAGGGAGAGGAGATGTTTGAATCTGAGAACATGAATTTGGAACGTTCTAACAATGGATCAGAATGTGAGAACAATGGACTGGAATGATAAAATGATAGACAGGGATTTAGAGATAATGGGAACTGCAGATGCTGGAGAATCCACGTTAACAAAGTGGATGAACACAGCAGGCCAAGGAGCATCTTAGGGACACAAAAGCTGACATTTCGGGTGTGGAGCTGGATTTATCCTGGTCTTGTTTCATTCTATTTTTGGTGCCTGTGTCAGCATATTGGATAGAGAATCTGATTTTTGTGAACCAACAAATTTACTATCCCATCCTGGCTGTTGTTGGAGTCCCTGGTAAGTCTCCCCATTCAGTTGCTGATTATAAATACCTTGTTTAACAGTACTATTGTCCTGGTCGCTCCTTCTGCCACTATCCCTGCTCATGTTGTTCCTGCTGTGCCTCCTTGAGTTATTCAATGTCTCTCTCTTCTCTCCTGGCTCTGCATTGAACTCATCACACAAGCCATTGAAATTAACGAAAGCAAAATTAATTAGATTGACAATTCAGTTGAGTCAATTAAACTTTTAGATCAGTTACAGCTTTGGATCAAATACTCTGCTGCCACAATTATAATTTTAGATCAATTACAGATTTGGATCAATTGCATGTTGAGACAATTATATCTTACATAAATTACAGTTTTGGATCAATTACACTGTTTGGATAAATCACAATTTTGGTTCAATTACAGTTTTGGGATGGGCCTTGTGTGATGGGGACATGCTGTGTGGTGCAGGCTTTGGTCAGAGTATTAAGACTTCTCAGATTATTCATGACACCTTTGTAAAATCACGGAAACCAGTCAGCAACAACTCTTCATCTTGGATAACAAGGTGTGGAGCTGGATGACCACAGCAGGTCAAGCAGCATCAGAGGAGCAGGAAAGCTGATGTTTTGGGTTTGGGCCTTTCTTCAGGGCCCAGACCTGAAACAGCAGCTTTCCTACTCCTCTGATACTGCTTGGCCCGCTGTGTTCATCCAGCTCCACACCTTGTTATCTCAGATACTCCAGCATCAGCAGTTCCTACTATCTCTTCATCTTGGAGATTGTTTTACAGCATGGTCTTCTTTATAATGAAATTTCCCTGTCTCCCCTCATTACCAGATCTACCATGACTCTCAGTGCCATTACCGCTTCACAATTACTTCTGCCTCCTGCATCACTCTCCCCTCTGCTTTTCTTCATCTCTGTTCTGCCATTCCCAAATCCCTTGGTTCTTCTGGAGGCTTGTTTTTCCATACTCACACTGTCACTGCCAGAGATCTGTTAGTGTTGGCTCCTATATTTCTCTAATCTCCAAAACAGCACTGAATCCCGTATAGCACCAGGTTCCTTCGTCTCTCAGCTATGCACTACTCCTGACAGCTGGGCAACCCTCACAAACTCATCAGTGCAGCACTTTGGTCACTCCAAGCTCTGTTGTCACTCTGAACTCCCCTTTCACTCTGAACTCCCCTGTAATTTCTGGCCCTGCTGTCACCTCATGCACAGCTGTTACTTCTAATTCTGTTGTCACTCCATACATTTGCTGTCACTCCACATTTCTCTGTCACTCGACACAGCCCCTCCTCTCCTTACTCTCTCTCATTCCATAATCCCCTGTCACTCCAAACTCTATATGATTCCATACTCCTATGTAACTCCATACTTCCTTATTACCCCATCACTGCCAGGTTTGCTGTCGTTCCCTACTGCCCTGGCACTTCCAGCTCAATTATAACTCCATACTCCTCCACCACTCCCAGTTCAGTTGTAACTTCATTCTCCCTGGCACACCCGGCACTCTCAGGGTCCCATCTGAGGATCATTGTGACACCAGACCCTCTGTCGCTCCCTGTTCCATTGTCAATCCTAGCTTCCAATCAGTCCGAAGTCCCCCACCTCTAAGCTCCTCTGTCATTCCTGTTGTCACAATATCCTTCGCAGATTCCCTGTTAGCCCCAGCTCTCAACCCTCTCTTCTGTATTATGATGTCGTCATTCAATGTGAATTATTCTACATATCATTCCTTGTATTGTGTACACAATCCTGTCTCTCTCTCTCTCTCTCCCACCCCCTCCCTATCTCTCACACACACAGCTGGGGTGCTTTGGGGTGGGTATTGGAGATCTAATGGCCCTTTGTTTGTTTGGTAACATCAGCTGACAATGGTCTCCAGTCTATGGTGCAATCGAGTTCCTCCATAACATCCTAAATTCATGTGTTCCATTTGTCCTGATAACGCTGCTTAATATTTTTACGGTCAGACACATTTAGCGACCAGCAGAGCCTGCAGGAGACTCTGGGCTCACAGCAGCAAAGAGACTCCCAGAGATCAAGGGATTGAGAGTCGAAGAAAATCCCTGATCTTGCTGTTTCTTCTCTCAGCCAATTACATCCTCTTATGGCCATTGTTTATGTTTTAATCTGTGTGGTGGTGGATGTATTCTCTGGGCTTTCAGTCTTTGTATCTTCACAATTTTGTGCAGGAATTGGGCTTCATGCTGCAGCTCCTCAGTTGTTGCACAAACACTGCAATTTATTCCATGGTCCAGACTAGATTCAGAGAGCAGTTGAAGAATGTGCTGGCATATCCATTTGCTCAGATTTATCTATTAATTAAATGCATTCATTAATCTATCTTTTCAGGATTCTCTTACTTTGTTTCACATTTCCAACAGGTAAACGGTTTGATGCTATGGCAGCAGATTGTAGATGGAACCTTTTTCTAAGGGAACAGTACAGGGTGACTACCTCGTCAGTGGCCAAAATTGGTTAATCATTGACATTCAACATAAAAGCAAAGTGTTGCAGATGCTGGAGATCTGAAATAGAAGAACTGACGGATGGAGAGGGACTGGACTGGTCATGTGGGTGTTGGCTGGAGTTTCGAAGGGTGGTGTGGGATGAAATAGAAAACACCACATTCCAACTGGAATAGTCAGGATAAAGGCAGGAAGGATGTCCTGGGTGACCAGGAAGTTCAGAATCAGGGTCTCACAGACTTTTTGGGTAAGTCATTTAGGAATGAGCCGAGGAGAACTGCCTTCATCCAGAGACTGGTGAGTCTGAGGAATTCACAGCAATAGAAAGCACTTGAGAACAAGAGACACACCCGCATTTTCATCAAAGAGATAACAGGAACTGCAGATGCTGGAGATTTCCGCGATAACAAGGTGTGGAGCTGGATGAACACAGCAGGCCAAGCAGCATCTTAGGAGCAGGAAAGCTGACATTTCGGGATGAAGGGTCTAGGCCCGAAACGTCAGCTTTCCTGATCCTAAGATGCCGCTTGGCCTGCTGTGTTCCTCCAGCACCACACCTTGTTTTCTCGCATTTTCATCTATCTTATTTATGTACTTAACAACCAAAAAGTGTCCCAGTATTGAACGTTGTGGTATACTGCTGGACACTGGCTTTCAGACACTCAAACAGCCTTCTCCCACTACCCTTTGCATCCTTTTACTAAGCCAGTTTCTGACCCATCTCGCTGGTTTCTTACTTCTGTGTGCTTTAAGCTTCTTAATCAGTCTCCAATGTGGGAACTTGTCAAAAGCTTTGCTAAAATCCATATAAGCTGCACCAACTGAACTTCCTTCGTCAACACACTTGATCACATTTTCAAAAAAGTCTAACAAATCTGTTAGTGATAATGGGAACTGCAGATGCTGGAGAATCCAAGATAATAAAATGTGAGGCTGGATGAACACAGCAGGCCAAGCAGCATCTCAGGAGCACAAAAGCTGATGTTTCGGGCCTAGACCCTTCATCAGAGAGGGGGATGGGGTGAGGGTTCTGGAATAAATAGGGAGAGAGGGGGAGGCGGACCGAAGATGGAGAGAAAAGAAGATAGGTGGAGAGGAGAGTATAGGTGGGGAGGTAGGGAGGGGATAGGTCAGTCCAGCGAAGACGGAGAAGTCAAGGAGGTGGGATGAGGTTAGTAGGTAGGAGATGGAGGCGTGGCTTGGGGTGGGAGGAAGGGATGAGTGAGAGGAAGAACAGGTTAGGGAAGCAGAGACAGGCTGGACTGGTTTTGGGATGCAGTGGGTGGTGGGGAAGAGCTGGGCTGGTTGTGTGGTGCAGTGAGGGGAGGGGACGAACTGGGCTGGTTTTGGGATGCAGTGGGGGAAGAGGAGATTTTGAAGCTGGTGAAGTCCACATTGATACCATTGAGCTGCAGGGTTCCCAAGCGGAATATAAGTTGCTGTTCCTGCAACCTTCGGGTGGCATCATTGTGGCACTGCAGGAGGCCCATGACGGACATGTCATCTAAAGAATGTGAGGGGGAGTGGAAATGGTTCGCGACTGGGAGGTGCAGTTGTTTATTGCGAACCGAGCGGATGTGTTCTGCAAAGCGGTCCCCAAGTTTCAGCTTGGTTTCCCCAATGTAGAGGAAGCCACACCGGGTACAATGGATACAGTATACCACATTGGCAGATGTACAGGTGAACCTCTGCTTAATGTGGAAAGTCGTCTTGGGGCCTGGGATAGGGGTGAGGGAGGAGGTGTGGGGGCAAGTGTAGCATTTCCTGCGGTTGCAGGGGAAGGTGCCGGGTGTGGTGGGGTTGGAGGGCAGTGTGGAGCAAACAAGGGAGTCATGGAGAGAGTGGTCTCTCCGGAAAGCAGACAAGGGTGGGGATGGAAAAATGTCTTGGGTGGTGGGGTCGGATTGTAGATGGTGGAAGTGTCGGAGGATGATGCGTTGTACCCGGAGGTTGGTGGGGTGGTGTGTGAGAACGAGGGCGATCATCTTTGGGCGGTTGTGGCGGGGGCGGGGTGTGAGGGATGTGTTGCGGGAAATGCGGGGGACGCGGTCAAGGGCGTTCTCGACCACTGTGTGGGGAAGGTTGCGGTCCTTGAAGAACTTGGACATCTGGGATGTGCGGGAGTGGAATGCCTTATCGTGGGAGCAGATGCGGCGGAGGCAGAGGAATTGGGAATAGGGAATGGAATTTTTGCAGGAGGGTGGGTGGGAGGAGGTGTATTCTAGGTATCTGTTGGAGTCTGTGGGCTTGAAATGGACATCAGTTACAAGCTGGGTACCTGAGATGGAGACTGAGAGGTCCAGGAAGGTGAGGGATGTGCTGGAGATGGCTCAGGTGAACTGAAGGTTGGGGTGGAAGGTGTTGGTGAAGTGGATGAACTGTTCGAGCTCCTCTGGGGAGCAAGAGGTGGCGCCGATACAGTCGTCAATGTGACGGAGGAAGAGGTGGGGTTTGGGGCCTGTGTAGGTGCGGAAGAGGGACTGTTCCACGTAACCTACAAAGAGGCAGGCATAGCTGGGGACCATGCGGGTACCCATGGCCACCCCCTTTGTCTGTAGGAAGTGGGAGGAATCGAAAGAGAAGTTGTTGAGGGTGAGGACGAGTTCGGCTAGGCGGATGAGGGTGTCGGTGGAGGGGGACTGGTCGAGCCTGTGGGACGGGAAGAAGCAGACGGCCTTGAGGCCATCTGCATGCGGAATACAGCTGTAAAGGGACTGGGCGTCCATGGTGAAAATGAGGTGTTGGGGCCCAGGGAATTGGAAGTTCTGGAGGAGGTGGAGGGCGTGGGTGGTGTCACGGACGTAGGGAGGGAGTTCCTGGGCCAAAGGGGAGAAAATGGAGTCCAGATAGGTAGAGATGAGTTTGGTGGGGCAGGAACAGGCTGAGACAATGGGTTGACCAGGGCAGGCAGGTTTGTGAATTTTGGGAAGGAGATAGAAACGGGCCGTGCGGGGTTGGGGAACAATGAGGTTGGAGGCTGTGTGTGGGAGGTCCCCTGAGGTGATGAGGTCATGAATGGTGTTGGAGATGATGGTTTGGTGCTCGCGGGTGGGGTCATGATCGAGGGGGCGGTAGAAGGAGGTGTCGGAGAGTTGACGTTTGACCTCGGCGATGTAGAGGTCAGTGTGCCATACTACCACTGCGCCACCCTTGTCTGCAGGTTTGATGGTGAGGTTGGGGTTGGAGCGGAGGAAGCGGAGGGCTGCCCGTTCTGCGGGGGAGATGTTGGAGTGGGTGAGAGGGGTGGAGAGTTTGAGGCGGTTAATGTCTCGACGGCAGTTGGAGATGAAGAGGTCGAGGAAAGGTAGGAGGCCTGGGGGTGGTGTCCAGGAGGAGGACTTGTGTTGGAAGCGGGCGAAGGGGTCAGTGGAGGGAGGGTTAGATTCCCAGTTGAAGAAGTAAGTGTGGAGGCGAAGGCGGCGGAAAAGCTGCTCTATGTTCAACCGTGACTGGTATTCATTGATGTGTGGTTGTAGGGAGACAAGGGTGAGTCCCTTGCTTAGGACTGACCGTTCGTCCTCAGTCAGTGGGAGGTCTGGGGGGATGGTGAAGATGTGGCAGGGCTCAGTGTGGCTGTCTTCTCTGGGGTTGCTGGCTGTGGAGGTTGTGGGCGGAGCGATGAGGTCGTCGGCCGTGGGCGGGGTTCCGTCCGTCTTCCCTGGACTGACCGATCCCCTCCCTACCTCCCCACCTATACTCTCCTCTCCACCTACGGTCCACCTCCCCCTCTCTCCCTATTTATTCCAGAACCCTCACCCCATCCCCCTCTCTGATGAAGGGTCTAGGCCTGAAACGTCAGCTTTTGTGCTCCTAAGATGCTGCTGGGCCTGCTGTGTTCATCCAGCTCCACATTTTGTTAACAAATCTGTTAGGCATGACTTCCCTCTGAATGTCTGTCATTAGCCTATGCCTTTCCAAGTAGGTATTAATTCATTCCTCCAGACGTTTCTCCAGTAGTTTCCCTACCACTGACATGAAATTCACTGGTCTGTAAATTCCTGGTTTATCTCTATCACCCTTCTTGAAAAGTGGAGCCACACTAGCTGTCCTCCTGTCCTCTGGCACTTCCCCTGGGGAATTTAACATTTGTGTCAATGTCTCTGCAAGTTTCTGCCTCACCCCCCACAGCAGTCTGGAATGCAATTCTTTCGGGCCAGGGCATTTATCTGTTTGGTAGGCTGACAGAGCCTCCAATAACTCTTAGTTTCCTATGTCAAACACTGCACAAGTTCCTCACAGTCCCTTTTCCTGAATTTAATCCTTATGTACTCTGTTTCCAGTGTGAAGACTTAAGAGAAGCATTGATTCAACACCCTTCCAATATCTTCTGGCTTTACACACAGTAATGATCACATTGAGAGGCACAGCAAGATTGATGGACCGAATGCCCTACTGCTATTCCTATTGTCCACGTTTCTCAAAACTATGTAGAAATGAAATATAGGGTTTAATGGTCAGCGTTAATCACACAGAATGGATTCCTGTAGGCAGACAAATGAACCATTTGGAGTGGAGGGCATGGAATTAAATCAGAGGTTAGAGTCTGTTGAATGGGGCAGACCATTAACATTGTCCTTGATTTTGATCATACCCTGAATCTTGTTCTATTTTTACTGACATTTATTCTCGACTAAACCCATCATCACTCCCATTCTCCAATCAGGCACCATATCGACCATCACTCTCCACTCCTGCTCCAACATCTCTCACATACTGTGGGCCAATCTCCATGTCCATCATCGCTCTCCCCTCCCAATTCACCATCTCTCATACACAATAAGCCAGTCACCATCTCCATCAGCATTCTCACCGTGCACTCCACCATCTGTCACATGCCGTTGGCCAATCTCAATGTCCATCATTTCTCTCCAATCCCATTCTAATATTACTGCCATCTCATGGGCCAGTCACAATGTCCACCATCACTCTTCCTCCACCACCCTCATCACTACTATCCTATTGGCTGGTCCTTATGTCCTCCATCACTCTGCCTTATGCTCCACCATCCTTCACATTCCATTTGCCAGGTTCTATGCCCATCATCTGCCTGCCATCCAGATGATCATTCCTATCCCTTTGGCCAATTACCATGTCCGGTGTCTCTTTCCATGCCCACAAAAAATGCTATACCATTAGATATTCCCCCAAGTTCATTAAACTCTGTCCTCCATCCTCTCTGTAACTCCCATCCTCCTGCGACCCCACCGTTTTCATTTTATTCATTCATGGGACATGGGTGTCCCTGGCTTGGCCAGCATTTATTATCTGTCCCCTAGTTGCCCTTGAGAAGGTCTTGGTGAGTTGCCTTCTTGAACTGCTGTAGTTCACTTGCTGAAGGCTGACCCACAAAGTTATTAGGGAGGGAAATCCAAGATTTTGCCCAAGACAGAGTGAAGGAAGGGCGCTATGTTTTGAAGTCAGGCTGGTGAATAGCTTTGAGGGGAGATTTCAGGGGGTGGTGCTCCCACTTATCTGCTGCCTTTGTCCTCCTGGATGCAAGTGATTGTGGGTTTGGGAGGTGCTGATTAACAAGCCTTGGTGAATTTATGCAGCGCATCTTGTAAGATTGTACACACTGTTGTTACTGACCATCTGTTGTGCAGGTGGTGATATTTATGGATCTGGGCAATCAAATGGGCTGCTGTGTCCTGGAAGGTGTCAAGTTTTTGCTTGATGCTGCAGGCAAGTGGGGAATATTCCATCACACTCCTAATTTGTGCCTTATAGATGGTGGGTAGGCTTTGGAGAGTCAGGAGATGAATTACTTCTGGCAGTACTCCCAATCTTGGCCTGCTTTTGCTTTTGTGGCGAGTCCTGTTGAAATTCTGGTCAATGGTAACCCTCTTAATCCTAATTTCCTCTTCATTCTCCAATGTCATTTGCTGGTCACCACCTCCATCAATACAGTCCACCATAATAGCATAACTCAAATCCCAGTTTGCACTCTCCATGTCTAACTGCATTCTCCCAGACAGACCCTATGTCCATCATTACCATCCCTCATCCATTCCTGACTCCCATGCCTGTGGCCAGTCCCCATCACTTCCATCCCATTGACTAGTGTCTACGTCTATGATGACACTATCTTCCCAAGTCACCATCACTACCCCTTCCATCAACAAAATAAGACAAAACATTACAGAAACTGGCAGTCTGGCCCAAGAACAAAAAGTGCTGGAGAAACTCAGCAGGTCTGGCAGCATCTGTGGGAAGAAAGCAGAATCAATGTTTCAAGTCTGGTGACACTTAATCAGAAGTCATCGTAGCTCAGAAAAAGTATTATTTATGCTGAATGGAAGCAGGGAGGAGAGGGAAAGTATGAATGGGTGGATGCGTGGTGGTGGAGCCCAGGTAGAGAGAGAGAAAGAGAGAGAGAGTGAGAGGGGCAGAGGGGGATGGAGAGAGAGAGAGGAGAGAGAGAGAGAGATAGAGAGACAGAGAGGGAGGAGAGAGCGAGAGGAGAGAGAGTGAGTAGGGGAGATGGGGATGGACAGAGAGAGAGAGAGAGAGAGAGAGAGAGAGAGAGATAAAAGGGTTAAACAAACAAGATTATTATGGATTGCAGGCCAGGACAGAAGAAAAATTGACCAAGTGACTATGAGAGTTGGGATTAGGGGGTATATGAGCTGTACTGAATACAACCCATATGATGTGATAATAGAGCTAGGAGCATGAGAGAGTGGGTGACAATGCTAAAAACATTCATGTCATAACAGGATGGGTAAAAACGGATGAAATTTGGCTCCAACATTATTATTTGCACATTCAATGTGGCACAGTGGCTCAGTGGTTAGCACTGCTGTCTCACAGTGTCAGGGACCTGGGTTCGATTCCACCCTCAGGTCACTGTCTGTATGGAATTTACACATTCTCCCTGCGTCAGCTTGGGTTTCCTCTGGGTGCTGTGGTTTCCTCCCACAGTCCAAAAGATGTGCATGTTAGATGTAGGGATTCTATGATTATTGAACTCAATGGTGAGTCTTGGATGCTGGAAGGTCCCCAAGCAGAAAATTACTTGCTGCCCTTTGAGCTCAATTGAACACGGCAGTGTGCCTGAGACAGAAATGTTGGCATGGGAACACAGTGGAGTATTGAAGTGACTGGTAACTGGAAGGTCGGGGTCATTTTTTGAAGATAGAACATACGAGTTCTGCAAACTGGTGGTCCAGTCTGCATTTCGTCTTTCCAGTGTAGAGAAGGCCTTGTGAGCATCAATTACAGTAGACTAGATTGAATGATATAAAGGTGAATCACTACTTCATTTGGAAGGTGTGTCTGGGGCCTTGGGAAGTGAGGAGGGAGGAAGTAAACGGGCTTGTGTTACACCTTCTGCAATTGCATAGCAATGTTTCATGCGGGAATGAGAAGATCTTTGGGATGGTGGGTAAGTAGAGCAGAATGTCTCAGTCAGAGGGAATGGCTCCTGCGGAATGTTGACAAGGAAGGGCAGGGGTAAATGAGTCTGGTTGTGGCATCTTACTGGAGGTGAAAAATGTGTCTTCTGATCCTTTGTTTGGGAGGCTGGTAGGGTGGTACATGAGGAAATTCGAAGTAAATTTGTTCAAATTTTCCAGTTCAAAACAAGAGAGGGAACAGCACTTACGATGTTATCTATGTCCCAGAGAAAAAGTTGTGGGGAGTGACTCAGGTAAGGTGGGAACAAAGAATATTCCATATACCCTACAAAGACACCGTATAACTGGGGCCTATGCAGGCCACCGATTTGATCTAAAGAAAGTGAGAGGAGTTAAAAGGAGAAGTTGTTGAGAGTGAGGACAATCCCAGCCATGCAGTGGAGGGTTGCGGTGGATGGGGTGGGTTCAGGCCTTTCTTTCAGTTGGAAGCAGAGAGCCCTGAGACCATCCTGATGTACAATGGATGTGAAAAAGAATTGTATGTGCATGGTGAAGTGGTGGTGGCTGGAGCCCATGAACGAAAAATTCAGAAATTGAAGTAAGGTGTCACCCTGCCCTCACAATTTCACCAGTACTCTCATCCCATTGGCCACTCTCCATGTCCATCATCACTCCCTTCCTTTCCACATAAAGCTGTCATCACATTAGTCTGTCTCAATGTGCAACATCACTTTCCCTGTTCCCACTACACTGCTCCCAACGCACTGGCCAGTCTCCAAATCTGTCACTGAAAGAACACTGTCAATCAGAAACAAAAACAGAAATTGCTGGAAAAGCTCAGTAGGTATGGCAGCATCTGTGAAGAGAAATCAAAGTTACCCTTTCAGGGTCACCACACCTGATGAACATTTCCAGCAATTTCCATTTTTGTGTCCATGTCCCTCATCCCTCTGTCCACCCACCTCTCAACTCTTCAATGCCATTGGCCAGTCACCATCTCCATAATCACTCTCCTCTCCCAACTAAATAGACGCTCCCATCTGTTCATCCAATCTCCATGTCCATCACTCTATCTCTCCCAACCTAATGGGAGGTCACCATGTCTATCAACACTTTGTTCTTCCATCCAAACCATCACTCCCATTTCATTGGCCAGCTCCATGTCCTTCACCTTGATCGCCTCCATTGCTCACTAATACTCTCATCCCATTGAGAAGACTAGAAATCATTCATTACTCTCAATGGTGCAATCTGGTGGTAAGGCATGGTCTGCTTGAAGGACTGAGGGTGCTGAATTTTTTTCTCTAACTTATTCCTAAATTTTGTACCTAGGCACATTATACCTAATACGCTAAGCTGAACATTTTATTTCTTTATTTTTCTCATTTATCCCTCAGATCCTGTACCTAGGTACCTTTGCACCTAAGATGGCACCCTAAGTGGCAACTTGTAAACTTTTCACTGCACTCATGTGAGAGCATGTGACAATAAACCTAATTCTAAACTTCCTTCATGCCACTATCTCTGCTACTCCATTGGTCAATCCCTATTCCAATCATCATTTGCACTCATACCCCTCCATAATTGTATCCTATTGACCATTCTCTATGGCAACCACATTTCCCCAAGACCCTGCCATCATCATTCTCACCACACCCAAGAACAACTTTCCTCCTATTCCTTTTCACGGGGCATTGGCATCAGTTCTAGGGCAGGAGGGATCTATACCGCTGGGCTGGACTCCACCTGAACAGGGCCGGGTCCATTGTTCTGGCAAGAAAGGCAAATAGGGTGATCAATAGTACTTTGAACTATGAGTGGTGGGGAGAAGGGAGAAGTGAGCATACAGGAAGTATAACAAGTAATGGAAAGTAAAGCAGCAGGTTAGCAGGTGACGAGGAACCTTCAACTCCATTGAACATTCGGAAAAAAGTTAAAGAGAAGGATAACTCAAGGGCTGTTAGTAATGCAGGTGATAGGACTCAAACAGGAGGTGCAAAAACTGGCATAAGGGCACTTTATCTGAATGCTTAGAGCATTCAAAACAAGGTGGATGAGTTGACGCTGCAAATCATGGCAAATGGGTATGATTTAGTGGCCATTATAGAGACATGGTTACAGGATGGTCATGACTGGGAGTTAAATATCCAGTGTTTGGAAGGACAGGCAGGAAAGTAAGGGAGGCGGTGTTGCTCTCATTTTTAAGCATGATATCAGGGCGGTAGTGAGAGATGATATCGGTCTACTGAACAAAAGGTTGAATCCATTTGGGTGGAATTAGGAATAGAAGGGAGAAGAAGTCACTGGGTGTGGTCTATAGGCACCACACAATAAACATAGAAATAGCTAAGGTATGTAAAAATGGTACAGCAATTATCATGGGGGATTTTAATCTACACATCGATTGGTCAAACCAGGTCGGCCAGGGCAGCCTTGAGAAGGGATTCATGGAGCGCAGCCGCGATAATTTCCTGGATCTAGTCCTGTGTAATAAGACAGGAATAATTAATGATCTCACAGTTAGGGATCCTCTCGGAAGGAGTGATCACAATATGGTCAAATTTAAAATAGAGATGGAGTGTGAGAAGGTTAATTCCAGTACCTATGTCCTGTGCTTACACAAAGGAGATTATGATGGGATGAGGGAGGAGTTAGCTAAGGTGGAATGGGAGCAAAAACTTTATGGTGGGTCAATTGAGAAACATTGGAGAGCTTTCAAAATGATGTTCACAGTGCCCAGCAGAAGTATATTCCAGTGACAAGGAAGAACTGTAGGAAAAGAGATAGTCAGCCATGGATATCCAAGGAAATAAAGGAAAGTATCAGATTAAAAAGAAAATACAAAAAAGCAAAGAGTAGAGGGAAACTAGTAGACTGGGAATTTTTTAAAGGCCAACAGAAAGCTACAAAAAAGTTATAAAGATAAGTAAGATAGATTATGAGAGTAATATAAATGAGAGTAATATAAATGAGAGAATATAAAAACAGGCAGCAAAAGTTTCTCTAAATATGTAAATTGTAAAAGAGTGGCCAAGATAAACATTGATCCTTTACAGGATGAAAAGGCCAATGTAATAACTGGGAATGAGGAAATAGCTGAGACATTAAACAGTTATTTTGTCTTGGGCTTCACTTTGGAAGACACAAATAACATGCCAAAAACGGATGGCATGAAAGTTATAGCATGTACGGACCTAGAAACTATCATTATCTCAAAGTGAGCAGTGCTGGGCAAGGTAATGGGCGGAAAGTAGACAAGTCTCCTGGCCCTGGTGAAATGCAACCCAGGGTCTTAAAAGAGGTGACGGGGGAAATAGCAAATGAACTTATAATTATTTACCAAAATTCACTAGGCTCTGGGGTGGTTCCTGCAGATTAGAAAACAGCCAATGAGTTGCCACTGTTTAAAAAAGGAAGTAGACAAAAAGCGGGTAACTATTGGCCAGTTGCTTAACTTCAGTAGTGGGGAAAATGCTTGAATCTATCATTAAGGAAGAAATAGCAAGACATCTGGATATAAATTGTCCCATTGCGAACAACCAGCATGGGTTCATGAAGGGTAGGTCATGTTTAACTAATTTGGTGGAATTTTTTGAGGACATTACTTGCACAGTGGGCAATGGGGAACCTGTGGATGTGGTGTATCTGGGCTTCCAGAGGGCATTTGACAAAGTGCCACACCAAGGCTACTACATAAGATAAAGTTGCACAGTATTACAGGTAATGTATTGGCTCAAGGATTGGTTGACCAGGAGAAAGCAAAGAGAAAGGGTAAATGGGTGCTTATCTGGTTGGCAGTCAGTGGCTAGTGGTGTGCCTCGGGGATCAGTGTTGGGACCTCAATTGTTTACAATTTACATGGATGATTTGGAGTTGGGGACTAAGTGTGGTTTGTCAAAATGTGTAGATGACACTAAGGTGAGTGGTACAGCAAAGTGTGCAGAAGACACTGAAAGTCTACAGAGGGATATATACAGTCTAAATGAGTGGGCAAAGGTCCAGCAGATGGAGTACAATATTGATAAGTGTGAGGTCATCTGATTTTGTTGGAATAACAGTAAAATGGACTATATTTTAAACGGTAAAAAATTGCAGCACGCTGCTGTGCACAGGGTCTTGGGTGTCCTTGCACATGAATCGCTAAAAGTAGGATTGCAGGTGCAACAGGTAATTATAAAGGCAAATGGAATTTTGTCTGCCATTGCTCGAGGGATGGTGTTTAAAAACAGGGAGGCTATGCTGCAGCTTTATAGGGTCCTGGTGAGGCCACACCTGGAGTACTGTGTGCAGTTTTGGTCTCCTCACTTGAGAAGGGATGTACTAGCACTGGGGGAGGTGCAGAGGAGATTCACTCGATTGAATCCAGAGTTGAGAGGGTTGGATTATGAGGAGAGACTGAGTAGGGTGGGATTGTACTGATTGGAATCAGAAGAATGAGGGGAGATGTTATGGAAATCTATACGATTATGAACAGAATAGATACGGTGGAGGCAGGGAGGTTGTTTCCGCTAGCAGGTGAAACTAGGGCTTGGGTGCATCGCCTCAAAATAAAGGGAAGCAGATGTAGGACTGAGGTCAGGAGTAACTTCTTCACCCAAAGGGTTGTGAATCTGTGGAATTCCCTGCCCAGTGAAATGGTTGAAGCTATCTCACTGAATGTTTTTAAGGCAAGGCTACATAAATTTTCGAACAGTAAAGGAATTAGGGGTTATGGTGAGAGGGCGGGTGAGTGGAGCTGAGTCTCAAAAAGATCAGCCATGACCTTATTAAATGGCGGGGCAGGCTCAAGGGGCCAGATGGCCCACTCCTGCTCCTAGTTCTTATGTTCCTATTTGCCAGTCCCCACTTCTCTCATGCCGTCAACCGGTCTCCATGTCCCTTAACAATCTAATATGACTATCAAAGATATCAAAGTGTGGAGCTGGATGAACACAGCAAGCCAAGCAGCATTTCAGGAGCACAAAAGCTGACGTTTCAGGTTTTGTGCTCCTGAGATGCTGCTTGGCCTGCTGTGTTCATCCAGCTCCACACTTTGTTATCTTGGATTCTCCAGCATCTGCAGTTCCCATTAACACTAATATGACTATCAAACCATTTTCGATTTACAATTAAAAATTGTCAATTTTTTAACAAAATTTAATTTTTTAAAAAAATTTTTACAATTAAAAATCATATCTCTCGTTCCCACGCTAGCGTTATACACATCCCATTGGTCTGCATGTGTCAATCATCATTGTACCCGCTCCTGTAGAATCACTACCATCCCATTGGCTGTTTCCCTTTTCATCCCATCTCAACCCGCCCTCTTCCCCATCACTCTGCCAACCAAGGCTTGTATCCATCACTCAGTCCCACCACCACACAACTGTTCCTATCGCATTGGCCAGTATCCACATCCATCATCACCCAGTCCCACCCCTACACAGTTATTCCTATCCCATTGGTCAGTATCCGTGTCCATCATCGCTCAGTCCCGCCGCTGCCGAGCTATTCCTATCCCATTGGTCAGTATCCGTGTCCATCATCACGCTGCCCTCGCCCCCCCCCCCACACCGGTCCTTCCACTCCCAATGATTAGTCGCCATTTCCATCATTGTCCAGTCTCCATTGTTCATTATCCATTCTCCCTGTTTCAAGACCATCTCTCCCATTTCATCGACTTGTCTTTTCCTTGACCGTCATTGACCTCTGCCCACCCACCGCAGCGTCATTCCTGTCTTATTTGCCAATCTCCATGTCCATTATCGCTCTGTTAGCTCCCCCCCTAGCTCGTCAACATTCCCATTTCATTGGCCGTACTTCATGTCCATCATAATTGTTTGCATCCACCATCACACAGTTCCCGATGGCCAGACTTGAGACCATTGTGAACCAGCAATCCAACCCGAAAGGGCCGCGGATGCAGTAAATCAAGAAGAAAAACAGAAGTTGCTCGAAAAGCTAAGCAGCGTCTGTGAAGAAAAATTTGCTTTGACACATGCATTCACACACACACTCTCTCTCTCCCCCTCCATCCCTTCCGCAGACACACATTGTCTCGTCCCTCACACAAACACTCCCCCCTTTCACACACATTCTGCCGTCTCTCACTCACTTACATTCTCTTTCCCACCGCCCTTGATCTTTGTGTCACACACACGTGAATCTATGGGGTGATTTTATGTTTGCAGATATATTTTATTTTGTTTAACAAGCACATTTTATAGACAGTCACTATGGCATTTTATAAATTCTTACTTTAAAAACAAAACGAGTCTGACTCCAAACTAAAACACAAACAGATTCTAAACCAGGTCTCACACCTAACGTGCATTGTCTGACCTAAAATGGCACTTCTTTACACTGTTAAAACCATTCGTTCTTCAGGACCTGACGAAAGGAATTCAGGGATTTACATATACATATTAATTAATTAATTGTAACATTCTAACTGATTAAAAATGTAACATCATCTTAAGTATGTTTAGTACATCCTCATCAATGTGAACCTTTGATCTTTTGCTTATAAATTCTGTGTCTGATACTACCTGTCTCACTAACACCTTAAGAAGGACTGAGGTTCTGAAAGCTCTTGTTTTCAAATAAACCTGTTGGGCTATAACCTGGGAGAACAAGGTGTGGAGCTGGATGAACACAGCAGGCCAAGCAGCATCATAGGAGCAGGAAAGCTGACATTTCAGGTATAGATGAGTGATAACTGCAGAACTCTGCTGAAGCGTCTAGGCCCGAAACGTCAGCTTTTGTGCTTCTGAGATGCTGCTTGGCCTCTGTTCATCCAGCTCCACACTTTGTTATCTTATATAGATAACAAAGGGTATAGACCCTTCTTCAGAAAACCTGATGTTGTATGATTTCTGACCTTATATATGAACAAATACATCTCCCACCACAACATCTCTGCCATTGCATTGGCCAATCTCCACGTCCATCACCACTCTCACATACCCCACAGTGACTGCAACACAAAAAGTACGCCAGCAGGGAAGACAGGAGGACAGAGTTATAGAAACTCAGTCAGAGGACTGGGAGTGAGCAGCTTGCAGGAATCGGGACAAAGATAGAAGGAAACAGAGAGAAACATGGTGACAGAGAGAAACAGACAGATTAACAAAGAGAAAGTAAGCAAGAGAGAGACAGAATGATGAAATGGCAGATAGATACACTGTGAAACAGAGGGACAACAGAGGAATAAAACACAATTTATCTCAATTTCCGAGTAATAAATGTGCCATTAACCATTGGATAGAAGCAAAATAATGCAGATGCTGGAAATCTGAATCAAATACAGAGATTGTTGGAGAAACCCAGGAGGTTTGGCAGAGTCAGTGGTGAGAGAAACAGAGTTAATATTTCGAGTCTGACATGAGTTTTCTTCAGAACTATTTACAATTGAGTTGTTCAGCAGTCACAACCACCTCTTGTGGAAGCCAATGAGAGACGAGGCGAAGTAGATAGAGAAATGATTGAAAGCAAGGACATAAAGGAAAAGAACACAGATAGAGCGAAAGAAATGGCCAGACAGTGGGACAGGGAGAGCGAGCGACAGACAGAAAAATAATGAACTGATTGAGGGTCAGACAAGAAAGGCAGAGTAAGAAAGATGGTCAGAGGCAATAGAAAGAGGGAAGGGTTGAGACTGTGATAGAGAAGAGAATTATGGAGGGACATAGAGCTAGGATCATAAGACACAGAAGCAGAAGTAGGCCATTCAGCCCAATGAGTGTCTGGGACCGGCATTGCTATGCCGACGGTATTCTGCTCAAACTGAGCATAGAAAGCATTGAGCATGTCAGGGAGGGATGTGTAATTGTGTGCCATCTTACACTGTTTCATTTTGTAACCCATACTGTCGTTTAGGCCTTGCTACAGATGGCAGGAGTCTGATTGGTAGATCTGGGCTTCTAACTTGGATTGGGACTGCCTCATGGCTTACCTTTGCAGCGGTCATATTTGGATTTACTGTATAGGTCTGGGTCACCCGACTCAAATGCTGCCCATCTGGTCTTTCAGTCGGGAGGGGAATTCCTGATTCATCCTAGGTTTACGGTTGGAGAACACTTGGACTGACTTCTTTGGCATGCATTCCTTCATACATTTGCTAATGAAGTCCATGACAGTAGTGATACACTCATCTAGGTTTTCCTCTGAAACGGTTCAGTCCACCAATTCCAAACGGTCCCGGAGAGGGTCTTCCACTATCGCAGACCAGCACTGTATTTCTTTTCATGAAGGATTATCCCATTTCAGCTTCTGCTTGTAAGCAGGGAGGAGGAACACAGCGCCGCGATCTGACTTTCCAAAGTGTTGGGGGAATGGAGCTTCTGCGATGGTTGCATAGCAGTGGTCCAGAATCTTTGATCCCCTGGTGAGAGAGGACATGTGTTGCCGGTACTTCTGCAACACTTGCTTGAGGTTAGCTTGGGTGAAGTCTCCAGCCAAAATGAATACGATCTTGAGGAAGTTTGGCTCTGGAGTATTTGTGGCAGTGTAAATCTCGTCTCGGGCATTCTTCACATCTGCATGCACAGGACATCAAGGAAAAGTGTGGCAGAGCTATAGTAATAGAAAATTCAATGACAAGGGGAATATATAGGCATTTCTGCAGCTGCAAACGCAAGTCTAAGATGGTATATTGCCTCCCTGGTGTCGTGGTCAAGGATGTCTTGGAATGGCTGCAGGACATTCTGGGGAGGGCGGGGTGGTGCTGAGGTTGAACAGCCAGCTGTCATGGTGCATATAGGCACCAATGATATTGGTAAAAAATAAAGGGATGAGATCCTACAAGCTGAATTTAGGGAGTTAGGAGTTAAACTAAAAAACAAGACCTCAAAGGTAGTAATGTCAGGACTGCTGCCAGTGCCACATGCTAGGCAGTATAGGAATAGCAGGATAGATAGGATCAATATGTGGCTTGAAAGGTGCTGCAAGAGGGAGGAATTAAAATTCCAGGGACATTGGAACCAGTTCTGGGGAGTGTTGAGACCAGTACAAACCAGACAGTTTGCAACTGAGCATGCCTGGAACAAATGGCCTGGAAAAGTGTTTGCTAGTGCTGTTCCAGAAGGTGTAGCCTAATATTGGCAGGGAGATGGGAAACAATGCAAGAAGTTGAAGGGTAGTGAACTGGGGACAGAAACAGAGGACAGTAAGGGGAAAAATGAGAGTGGAAGGCAGTAAAACCAAAGACAAAAATCAAAAAGGGCCACATTTCACAATGATTCTAAAAGCGCAATAAATATTAAAAAAAAACCTGAAGGCACTGTCTCCTAATACAAGGAACATTTGTAAAAAGGTGGATGAATTAACTGCACAAAAAATTTTTGAATGGCTATGATGTAATTGGGATCACCGAGATCTGGCTCCATGGTGAAAAAAGATAGGAACTCAACATCCAGAGTTATTCCATTTTCAGGAAAGACAGACAGAAAGGGAGGTGGTGTAGCATTGCTGGTTAGGGAGGAGATGAACACTATAGCAAGGGAGGACATTAACTTGGATGATGTGGAATCAGTGTGGCTGGATCTACAGAACACCAAAGAGTAAAAGATATTATTGGGAGTTGTGTACGGACCATCAAACAGTCATTCTGATTTTGGGGACTGTATCAAACAGGAATTAATTGATGCTTGCAGTAGGTGTACAGCAGTTATTATGGGTGACTTCATTCTACATATTGATTGGACTCACCAAACTGTGATGGAGGAGAATTTCCTAGAACATATGAGGGATAGTTTCCATAATCAATATGTCAAGGAACCATCTAGAAAGCAAGCTGTTCTAGATTGGGTATTGTGTAACAATGTGGTGTGAGATCCTTTGGGAACGAGTGTCCATACTATGGTCGAATTCTTCATTAAGGTGGAGTGACACAATTAAATCAGAAACTGGTGTCCTGAACTTAGAGAAAGCTTACTTTGATGGTATGAGCATGCATTGGCTAGAATAAACTCGCCAAGGATACTTAAGGGATTGATAGTGGATGTGAAATGGCAGACATTTAAGGAACATATGGATGCGCATTAACAATGTACACCCCTATCTGGCGTAAGGGTAAAACAGGGAAGGTGGCTCAACCATGCTTAACAAGGGAAATCAGGAATAGTGTTAAAGCTAAAGAGGAGGCATATAAATTGGCTAGAAGAAGCAGCAAACCCAAGGACTTGAAACAAATTAAAATTCAGCAGAGGAGGACAAAAGGTTTAATTCACAGGGCAAATAGAATTGAAAGTAACCTTGCAGAAAGCATAAAACTGACTGCAAAAGCTTCAGTTGACATGTGAGCAGAAAAAGACTGGTGAAGACAAATGTAGGTCCCTTGCAGATAGAATCAGGTGTATTCATAATAGACAATAAAGAGATGGCAGACCAGTTAAACAAATACTTTGGATTTGTCTTCACTAAGAAGGACACTAATAATCTTCAGGAAATGTGGAGGGACAGAGGATCAAGCATACAGGAGGAACTTAAACAAATTCTTATTAGTCAGTAGATGGTATTGGGAAAATTGATGGGCTGAAAAGCCAATAAGTCCCCAGGGCCTGATGCTCTTCATCCCACCATACTTAAGTGGCCCTGGAAATAGCAGGTGCAATGGGGATCATTTTCCAGCGTTCTGTAGACTCTGGAAGAGTTCCAATGGATTGGAGGGTAGCTAATGTAACTCCATAATTTACAAAAAGGATGGAGAGAGAACATGAGGAATTATAGGCTGGTAAGTCTGACATTGGTGGGTAGGGAAAATGCTACATTCAATCAATAAGGATGTAATAACTCAACATTTGGAAAGCAGGCACAGAATTGGTCCTAGTTAGCATGGACTCACTGAAGGGAAATCATGCTTGACAAATCTTCTGGATTTTTTTGAGGATGTGACCAGTGGAGTAGATAATGGTGAATCAGTAGATGTTATGTATCTGAACTTTTAAAAGGCTCTTGACAAGGTTCCACACAACAGATTTGTTAGGAAAATTAAAACTCGGGGTATTGGAGGTAATGTACTGACATGGATAGAGAACTGGTTGGAGACAGGAGGCAGAGAGTTGTAATAAATGGGTTATTTTCAGAGTGACTGGCAGTGATGAGTAGGATACTACAGGGTTCAGTGCTGGGACCTCAGCTATTCACAATATACATGAATGATTTGGACAAAGGAATTGAACACAATATTTCCAAATTTGCAGATGACACTAAGCTGGGTGGCAGTGTGTGCTGTGAAGAGGATGCTAAGAGGCTACAGAGTGACTTGGACAGACTGACTCAGTGGCCAAATACTTGGCAAATGCAATGTACTATGGAAAAATGTGAGCATATCCACTTTGATCAAACAGGAAGGTAGATTATTATCTGAATGGTGGCAGTTTAGGAAAAAGTGAGGTGAAATGAGGACTAGGCGTCATGGTGGAATGATCATAGAAGGTTGGCATGCAGGTACAGCAGGCAGTGAGGAAAGCTAATGCTGTGCTGGCCTTCATAGCGAGTGGATTGGAATTTAGGAGTCAGGATGTTTGCTGCAGTTATACAATGCCTTAGTGAGGACACACCTTGAGTATCATGTGCAGTCAAAAAGGAAAAGGAAGCATTTGTCAAGGCGAGGGTGGAATAGAAGGAAAGTTGTAAGAAACTTAAGCAAGGAATCAGGATGGCTAAAGGGGTCATGAAAAATCATTGGCCAACAGGATTAAGGAAAATCCCAAGGCTTGCTATACATATATAAAGAGCATGAGGTTAGGCCGAGAGAGGGTTGGCCCACTCAAGGACAGGGGAGGGAGTTTATGTGTGGAGCCAGGGGAAGTGGGGGAGGTACTAAATGAGTACTCTGCATCAGTATTCACCATAGGGAAAGATTTAGTGGATGATAAATCTGGAGAAGGGTGTGTAAATTGTTTTGGGTCATGTTGAGATCAATAGGGAAGATTAACATTAAGGTATACAAGTCCCCTGAGCCTGATGGTTTATACCCCAGAATACTGAGAGAGGCCAGGGAGGAAATTGTTGGGGCCTTGAGAGAAATCTTTCTATCCTCACTGGTTACAGGGGATGTCCCAGAGGATTGGAGAATAGCCAATATTGTCCCTTGGTTTAAGAAGGGTGGCAAGGATAATCCAGCTAATTACAAGCCGGTGAGCTAATGTCAGTGGTAGTAAGAATTTTTCGAATGGATTCTTTGAGACAGGATTTACTCCTGCTTAGAAATAAGTGGGTGTATGTGCAAGAGGCAACATGGTTTTGTGAAGAGGTGGTTGTGTCTCACTGACTTCATTGAATTTTTAAGGAAGTTACAAAGACGATTGATGAGGATAGGGCAGTGGATGTTGTCTACGTGGACTTCAGTAAGCCCTCTGACAAAGTCCCTCATGGCAGACTGGTACAGAAGGTTAAGTCACACAGGGTCAGAGGTGAGCTTGCAAGATGGAAAAAAAAATGGCTTGGTCATAGAAGACAGAGGGTAGCAGTGGAAGGGTGTGTTTCTGAACGGAGGGCTGTGACTAGTAGTATTCCTCATTGATCAGTGTTGGGACCTTTACTATTTGTAATATATGTAAATGATTTGGAGGAAAATGTAACTGATCTGATTAGTGAGTTTGCAAATGACACAAAGGGCAAATATTGCAGATAGCGATGGGGATCACCAGAGGAGATAGCAGGATATAGGTCAGTTGGAGACTCGAGTAGAGAAATGGCAGATGGAGTTTAATCTGGAAAAATATGAGGTAATATATTTCAAAAGGTCTAATCCAGATGAAAAATATATGGTAAACGGCAGAATCCTTAGGAGTACTGATAGGCAAAGGCATCTGGGTGTACAAGTACACAGGTCACTGCAAGTGGCAACGCAGATGGAGAAGGTAGTGGACAAGGCGTATGGAATGCTTGCCTTCATCGGCCAGGGCATTGAGTTTAAAAATTGGCCGGTAATGTTGCAGCTTTATAGAATCTTTGTTCGGCCATTGGAATATTGTGTTCAATGCTGGTCGCCACACTACCAGAAGGATGTAAAAAAACAAAAGAACTGCGGGTGCTGTAAATCAGGAAGTAAAACTGAAATTACTGAAAAAGCTCAGCAGGTCTGGCAGCATCTGTGAAACAAAAAAACAGAGTTAACGTTTCGGGTCCGGTGACCCTTCCTCAGAACTGGGGAACTTCTGAGGAAGGGTCACTGCAAGCGAAACATTAACTCTGTATTTTCCTTCACAGATGCTGCCAGACCTGCTGAGCATTACCAGAAGGATGTGGTGGCTTTGGACAGGGTACAGAAAATATTTAGTAGATGTTGCCTGGTATGGAGGGCATTAGCTATGATGACAGGTTAGAGAAACTTGGCCTTTCTCACTGGAATGACAGAGGTTGAGGAGTGATAGAGGTCAACAGGATAATGAAGATCATGGACAGAGTGGACAATCAGAAACTTTTTCCCAGGTTGGAATCAGTTACTAGGGAGCATAGTTTTAATGTGCTAGGGGCAAGGGTTAAAGGTGATGTATGAGGCAAGTTTTTTACTCAGAGGGTTGTGGGTGCCTGGAACTTACTGCTGGGGCAGTTAGTGGAAGTAGATGTGATAGTGACTTTAATAGGGCATCTTGACAAATACATGAATAGGATGGGAAAAGAGGGATTCGGCCACTGGAAGGATAGTGGGTTTTAGTTGTGACGGGCCACATGTTGGTGCAGGCCTGGAGGGCCAATGAGCCTGTTCCTGTGCTGTAATTTTCTTTGTTTGTTCTTTGTTTTGGTCTCCTAGTCCAAGGAAGGACATTCTTGTTATTGAGGGACTGTGGCCAATCCTCACCATACTGATTCCTGGGATGGCAGGCCTGAAATATGAGGAAAGACTGGATCAATTGGACTTGTACTCACTTGAATTTAGAAGAATGAGTGGGGATCTCATACAAATTCCTGATAGGACTGGACAGGTTAGATGCAGGAAGAATGTTCCTGATGTTGGGGAAGTACGGAATAAGGAGTCACAGCCTAAGAATAAAGGGTAAACCATTCAGAACTGTGATAAGGAAGAGTTTCTTCACTTAGAGAGTTGTGAACCTGTGAAATTCTCTCCCACAGGAAGTTGTTGAGGCAAGTTCATTACATTTATTCAGGATGGAGCTGGATGCAGCCCTTGTGTCTAAACGGATGTGGAGATATGGGGAGAGGGTAGGAATAGGATACCAAGATTTCTTGATCAGCCATGATCGTATTGAATGATGGTGGAGCCTCGAAGGGCCGAATGGCCTACTCCTGCGCCTAATTTCTAAGATGTCTTAACTACTCTATTAGCCTGCCACCGCCGCCCCCCGCCCCCAACGGTCAGTGATCCGAGATCAAGCCTCCTCAGATCCCTCTTTTCATCTGAGCCATTGTCATGCCATTCATTGAATAAACTCTTGTTCCTTCTTCCAAAGTGTCAGTTCACATCCATCAGGGTTAAATTCCATCCACAGATTTTCCCCCACTTGTCGAACCTCTGGTACTTTTAAAAATGTTCAACTCAAACCCACAGATTCAGGCACAGGGTCTATGCAAGGCAGCATTTGCACATGCGGCACAGCTCCTAGCCACTGTGTCTAAATGCAGCGTGTTTTGCGGTTCCTACTCTCTCTCTCTCTCTCAGTCTCTCTCTTGGCAGAGCTGCCATGTTCCGTGCAGTCTGTTCTTGCTCCGGTTTGCAGCCTCTGTGTCGGTTCCCGCGGCTCTGCCGGCATCCCTGCGAGATATCTCCGTCGAAATATACGCAGGAACCCTGTCAACAGAGAGACGACAGGATAAAGAGAGGGGGCGGGGGTTGGAAATAAACAGAAAATGCTCGAGGATTGAAGGTGAGGGTGTTGCCAGTCGGGAACTAATGGGATGGCAGTAACATTTTTTGTTGTTGTTGGTCTTCTGTCGTGAGAGATTTCAACTCCAAACAGGGGAGCTGTCATTGTGCGGTGAAAGCACCGATTTCAATGAATAGTGGGGGAACAGGAACACACTGACAGTTGGAGAGATTCACTGCTTTTATTTTGGATTTTATACTAATTCAGTTTTTTTTAACAGTGGGCGGGCGTTCTCATTCTCTGATCGTGCTCAATTTGCAAGACAATTGCAGTGGTCTCTTTGGTGGGGAATACAATGATTCAGACTGTCTCTGCCTCACACACATGCAAAGATAACAGAAAGACTCTTACTGGGAACAGCAGGGTCAGTTTGAGAGTGGGGAGTAAGGCTGAGAGATTCCGAACAGTAGTGGTGGGGGATGGGGGGAGGTTGTTGGTGGAAGGTGGATGAAGACAGTCAGGGAAGGGGATGGGATTGTAGAGAAAGCACGGCAACCACACCCAAAAAGAGATTCTGCAGCAGAGATGGAGGTGGGGGAAGGGGATTTAAAGGAGGGTATTTGAAAGCATCACTATGCCGCTCCCCTGCTACACAGACAGTCAGGGATCATTCACAAAAACGCAGGAGAGAAATCAGAGCAGGTATAGCCCTTTGACAGTGCTCCTCCATTCAATCTCATCATGGGTTGACCAACTCCCTTCTTCCGACTCCACCCAATATCCTTTGTTCCCGTTCACCCCCAGAACTGTATCTAACTCCTTATGGAGTCATCCACCAAAGATGAGACCCTTCAGGCCAATGATTCAGTGCCAACCCATTGATATGTATCCTACTTTCAAGCACTTGGCCCAGAGCCTGGAATGTTATGATATTTTCAAGTGCACATCAAAGCACTTCCTAATGAAAACATTCAGTGTTTCGGCCTCAATTGCTTTCTGTGTTAGAGAATTCCACGGGCTCCCCGTTCCCTCTGTGAAGGTATTTCTCCTCTCTCAGTCCTAATTCATTTTGTTAGACTGTGACCTCCTGGTTCTAGACCCCTCCCCCCCCCGAGACTTTGGGCACATCCTTGATGCATTAACCCTCATTAGTCCTGTTAGAATTCTGTAGATTTCTATGAGATTCCCCCTCATTCATCTCCACTCCAGTGAATTTAGTCCTAAACAATCCAGTGTCTCTTCATACATCAGTCCTCCCATCTCAGGAATCAGTCTGGGAAACTTTTGCTGCACTCCCTCAATCACCAGAACATTCTTCCTCAGATAAGGAGACCAAAGCTGTGCACACAATACTGCAGGTGACGTTTTAGTAAGGTCCTGTACAATTGCAACGAGATATCCCTGCTCCTGTTTTGGAATCCTCTTGCTATGAAGGCCAACATACCACTTGCCTTCTTCACTGCCTGTTGCTCCTACAATGCTGACTTTCAGCAACTGGGATACAAGGGACACACAGGACTTTTTATTTTAATATAGAATCCCTACAGTATGGAAACAGGCCCTTCGGTTCAACAAGTCCACACCGACCCTCGGAACATCCCACCCAGACCCATCCCCTTGTAAACCCCCTAATCTACACATCCCTGAACACTACAGCTAATTTTCCATGGCCAATCTACCTAATCTGTACATTTTCGGACTGTGGGAGGAAACCGGAGCGCCCAGAGGAAACCCACACAAACTCAGGGAGAATATGCAAACTCCACACAGACAGTTGCCCGAGGGTGGGATCAAACCCGGGTGGCAGCAGTGCCATTTGTTGCACCTCCCCCATCTCCCAGTCTGTCTCCATCTGGATAATAACGTGCCTTTCCTTTTTTGCTGCCAAGAAGAATAACCCTGCATTCTATTACATCTGCCATAATTTGGTTTGCTCAGTTGACTGGAAGGCCGGTTTATAATACAGAGTGACACCAACAGTGTCGGACTGATTCCTGAAACAGCTCAGGTTACCATGAAGAGTACGGCTTACCACACTCACCCACCATGTTGACTGAGGCATGGTGACCCTCAAATTAAACCACCTGAGAATGAAGCAGCAGCCCAATGGGACAAAGTCAACTTTACATTTAATTGCAATGCAGACTGCAGCTATGGGACTGGTTGTAACTGGAACACAGACTGTAAATGTGGAACTGACTTTAATTGTAGCATAGACTGCAACAGTGTGACAGGCTGTAACTATCACAGACTGTTGCAGTGAGACTGGCTGTAACTGTATCACAGACTGTGACTGTGGGACTGGCTGTAACTATCACAGACTGTTGCAGTGAGACTGGCTGTAACTGTATCACAGACTGTGACTGTGGGACTGGCTGTAACTATCACAGACTGTTGCAGTGAGACTGGCTGTAACTGTATCACAGACTGTGACTGTGGGACTGGCTGTAACTATCACAGACTGTTGCATTGAAACTGGCTGCAACTGTATCACAGACTGTGACTGTGGGACTGGCTGTAACTGTATCACAAACTGTTACAGTGGGACTGGCTGTAATTGTATCACAGACTGTGACTGTGGGACTGGCTGTAACTATCACAGACTGTTGCAGTGAGACTGGCTGTAACTGTATCACAGACTGTGACTGTGGGACTGGCTGTAACTATCACAGACTGTTGCATTGAAACTGGCTGCAACTGTATCACAGACTGTGACTGTGGGACTGGCTGTAACTGTATCACAAACTGTTACAGTGGGACTGGCTGTAATTGTATCACAGACTGTGACTGTGGGACTGGCTGTCATTGTTGCACGAACTGTGTCCGTGGATTAATGTGGTGCCACCATTTAAGAAAAGTGGTAAGGGAAAGGTATAGACTGGTGAGCCTAACATCAGCAGTGGACATGTTATCTGAGGGGATCCTGGGAGACAGAATTTACATGTATCCAAATACAAAAAAAAGCAAGGACTGAATAGGGATAGTCAACATGTCTTTGCGCATGGGAAATCATGTCTCACTAACTTGATTGAGTTTTTTGAAGAAGTGAAGATGAGAATTGCTGAAGGCAGAGCAGTGGACATTATATGGACTTCAATAAGGTGTTCAACAAGGTTAAATCAGATGGAATACAGGGAGTACTAGCCATTTGGATACAAAATTGGCTTGAATATAGGAGATAGAGAGTGCTGGTGGAGGATTGTTTTTCAGACTGGAGGCCTGTGACCAGCAGTGCACTGCAAGGATCAATACTGGGTCCACTGCTTTTTGTCATTTATATAAATGATTTGGATGTGAATATAGGAAACATGGTTAGCAAGTTTGCAGATGACACCAAAATTGGTGGTGTGGTGGACAGCAAAGACTGTTATCTCAGAGTACAGTGTGCCTTTGAGCAGACGGGCTGAGGAGTGGCAGATGGAGTTTAATCTAGATAAAACTGAGGTGCTACATTTTGGTAGGGCAAATCAGGGCAGGACTTATACACTTAATAATATGGTCATGGGGAGTGTTGCTGAACAAAGAGACCTTGGGTGTTCATAGTTCCTTGCGAGTGGAGTCGCAGTTGGACAGGGTAATAAAGAAGGGTCTGATGAAGGTCTCGGCCCAAAACGTCAGCTTTTGTGCTCCTAAGATGCTGCTTGGCCTGCTGTGCTCATCCAGCTCCACACTTTGTTATCTCGGATTCTCCAGTATCTGCAGTTCCCATTATCTCTGTAATAAAGAAGGTGTTTGGTATGCTTCCTTTATGAGTCAGTGCATTGAGTATAGAAGTTGGGAGGTCAAGTTATGCTTGTACAGGACATTGGTTCAGCCACTTTTGTAACACTTCATTCATTTCTGATTTATCTGCTATAAGAAAGATGTTGTGAAATTTGAAAAGATTCAGAATAATATTTACAAGAATGTTGTCAGAGTTAGAGGGAGAGGCTGAACAGGGTTGGGGTTATTTTCCCTGAACTGTCAAATGCTGAGGGGTGACCTCTGGAGGTTTTTGAAATCATGAGGGGCAGGGATAGAGTGAATAGCTAAAGCCTTTTTCACAGGGTAGGGGGAATCCAAAACTGGAGAGAATAGGTTTAAGGTGAGAGGGAAAGATTTAAAAGGGTTTGAGGAGCAATAGGTGGTGCATGTATAGAATGAGCTGGCAGAGGAAGCGATGGAGGCTGGTACAACTACAGCATTTAAAAGGCCTTTGGATGAGTATATAAATAGGAAGGGTGTGGAGGGATATGGGCCAAATGCTGGCAACTGGGACTAGATTAATTTAGGATATCTGGCTGGCATGGATGGGTTGGACTGAAGGGTCCGTGTTGTGCTAAGATTCTATGTATCACAGACTGTGAACGTGGAATTGGCTGTCATTATAGCACAGACTGTATCAGTGGGACTGGCTGTAATTTAGCTCAGATTGTTACTCTGGAATGAGCTGTAACTGTGCAACTGACTCACTGTAACACAAACTGTGACTGTAACACTGGCTGCAACTATGAGACTGACTACTAATATAACACTGACTGTAACTGTGGGACTGGCGGCAATTGTAGCATTGACTGCATCTGTGGGACTGACTGTCACTGTAACATAAGCTGTAACACTGGCTATCACTGTAACACTATTGACAACTGGAACACTGGCTGATAATTGTGGGATTATCTGCTACCGAAACACTGGCTGCCAGTGCAACACTGGCTGATTGTAACACAAACTGTCACTGTAACACCAGGGTAATTGTTAACCATGCACTGGATCATGCTAGATAACAAAGTGTGAAGCTGGATGAACACAGCAGGTCAAGCAGCATCCCAGGAGCAGAAAAGCTGACGTTTCGGGCCTAGAGTGTTCATCAGAAAAGGGGGATGGGGAGAGGATTCTGAAATAAATAGGGAGAGAGGGGGAGGCGGACTGATGATGGATAGAGGAGAAGATAGGTGGAGAGGGGAGTATAGGTGCGGAGGTAGGGAGGGGATAGGTCAGTCCGGGGAGGACGGACAGGTCAAGGGGGCAGGATGAGGTTAGTAGGTGGGAAATGGAGGTTTGGCTTGAGTTGGGAGGAGGGGATAGGTGAGAGGAGGAACAGGTTAGGGAGGCTGGGACGAGCTGGGCTGGTTTTGGGATGCAGTGGGGGGAGGGGAGATTTTGAAGCTGATGAAATCCACATTGATACCGTTGGGCTGCAGGGTTCCCGAGCGGAATATGAGTTGCTGTTCCTGCAACCTACGGGTGGCATCAATGTGGCACTGCAGGAGGCCCAGGATGGCCATGTCGTCCAAGGAAAGGGAGGGGGAGTTGAAATGGTTTGTGACTGGGAGGTGCAGTTGTTTACTGCGAACCGAGCGTAGGTGTTCTGCAAAGCGGTCCCCAAGCCTCCGCTTGGTTTCCCCAATGTAGAGGAAGCCACACCGTGTACAGCTGATGTAGTATACCACATTGGTAGATGTGCAGTTGAACATCTGCTTGATGTGGAAAGTCATCTTGGGGCCTGGGAGGAGGGTGAGGGAGGTGGTGTGGGGACAGATGTAGCACTTCCTGCGGTTGCAGGGGAAAGTGCTGGGTGTGGTGGGGTTGGAGGGGAGTGTGGAGCGGACAAGAGAGTCGCGGAGAGAGTGGTCTCTCCAGAAGGCAGACAAAGGTGGGGTGGGAAAAATGTCTTGGGTGGTGGGGTCGGATTGTAAATGGCGGAAGTGTCGGAGGATGATGTGTTGTACCCGGAGGTTGGTAGGGTGATATGTGAGGACTCGGGGGATTCTCTTGGGGCGGTTGTTGGGGTGTGAGGGATGAGGTGCAGGAAATGCGGGAGACATGGTCGAGGTCGTTCTCGACCACTGCTGGGGGGATGTTGTGGCCCTTGAAGAATGAGGACATCTGGGATGTGCAGGTGTGGAATCCCTCATCCTGGGAGCAGATGCGGCGGAGGCGAAGGAATTGGGAATAGAGGATCATGTGGGGATCATGCGTGCCCAGTTTCCAGAGTGTGCATTGATCAGGAATCTGTTTGCATTCACTTCCAGGCCAGGAGGAGCCTGTCATACTGATAATGCCTCGAGAAGAGAGTGACGTGCGACGGAATGACTCGATCATCCCATGTTTCATCTGTGTTGAGGTGCGTTTGATAAAGAAAATGAACCGCCCTGAGCTCTGGGTGGATTTCAATCAGATGCAGAAGTCCTTGCACTCTGTAGCTCCCTTGAAGTGAGACTGGACCTGTTAAGATTATATTCACTGGAGTTAAGAAGAATGAGAGGGGAGTCTCAGAGAAACTTATCAAATTTTAACAGGGACATAGAACATAGAAAAGCACAGTATGATGTTGTGCCAAATTTGACACCAAATTAGACAAATCCCTTCTCCCTGCCCTTGGTCCAAATCCTTCTATTTCTTGCATATTCATGTGCTTATCAAAAAGTTGCTTAAAAGACCCTATTGTATCTGCCTTCACCACCACCCCTGGCAGCACATTCCAGACTCCTAGTACTCTCTGTGTAAAATCTTGCCCCTCACATCTCCTTCGAACTTACTCCCTCTCACCTCAAATGCATCCTCCCAAGATTAAGACATTTAAACTCTGCGAAAAACATTCTGACGTTTAACCTTATCTGTGCATCTCATAATTTTATTGACTTCTATCGAGTTTCCCCTCAACCTCGACTGCTCCAGAGAAAATAATCTGAGTTTTTCTAGCCTCTCCTCATAATTCATACCCTCTAATCCATGCAGCATCCTGGAAAACCTCTTCTGCACCCTCTTCGAAACCTCCACATCCTTCCTGAAATGTGACCAGAATTGAACGCAATACTGTAAATGGCCAAACCAAAGTCTTATAAAGCTGCACCATGACATCCTGACTCATGCACTCAGTTCCCTGACTAATAAAGGCCAGCATGCCATATGCCTTCTTTACCACCCTATCCACTTACATGGCCACTTTCAGGGAGCTATGGACTTGATCCCCAAGATCCCTCTGTATATCAATGCTGTTCAGGGTCCTGTTATTAACTGTATACTTTTCCTTCACATTTGATCTCCCAAAGTGCAGCACCTCACACTTGCCCAGATTAAATTCCATCTGCCATTTCTCTGCCCATATCTGCAATTGATCTATATGCCACTGAATCCTTTGAAAACCTCCTGTACTATCCACGATTCCACTGATCTCCACTGGACTAGATATGGTAAACACAGGAAGGATTACCAGCGGCAAGCCCAGAACCAGGGGAGCACAGTCTAAGGATATGAGGTAGGAATGAGATGAGGTAAAATGTTTTTCTCCAGAGAGTGGGGAGCCTGTGGAATTCTCTGTCACAGGAAGGGCAGCATAGTGGCTCAGTGGCTCATTGGTTAGCACTGCTACCTCACAGTGCCAGGGACCTGGATTCGATTCCGCCATTGGGCGACTGTCTGTGTGGAGTTTGCACATTCTCCCCATGTCAGTTTGGGTTTCCTGCAGGCGCTGTGGCTTCCTCCCACAGTCCAAAGGTGTGCCAATTAGGTGGATTGGCCATGCTAAATTGCCTGTAGTGTTTAGGGGCTGTATAGATTAGGTGGGTTATAGGCAGATGTGTCTGGGTGAGATGGTTTGAGGGTTGGTGTGGACTTGTTGAGCCAAAGGACCTTTTTCCACACCATAATGTTTCTATGATAATCTAAAGTGGTTGGGGCAGAAAAATTGAATGTTTTCAAGAGGAGTTGAATATAGTTCTAAAGGCAACAGGGATCAAAAGGGGACAGGGGACTGATTTGTACAATCTACTACAATCAGCTTTAATGTTGGTAGCTTCGAAGGACCTAATGGCCTAATTATACCCTTATTTTCTATGTTTCTGTGTTTCTTTCTTTCTGCTAAAACAGTCGATCCTGCGATAAGGAGACCAGATCTGTAAAAATGTTGATGGATTTCTCTGAGATTCCCCCCTTATTCTTCAAAACTCCATGAATATAATCCTAACTGATCCAATCTCTCTTCATACGTCAGTCCTGCCATCCCAGGAATTTGTCTGGGAAATGTGTGTTGTGCTTCCTCAATTGCCAGAGCATCCTTCCTCAGATAAGGAGACCAAAACCGCATACACAATATTCCAGACTCTGGTCTCACCTGTAAGGCTGCAGAACAACATCCTCCTGCTATATTTGAATCTTCTGGAGATGAAGGCTAACATCCCATTTGCTTCTTCACCACCTGCTGCCCCTACATTGCAGTGACAGGACACGCGTGTCTTGCTGTACTTTCTGCAATGTCTGATAACTCTCAGCCTGTTCTTTTATTTGCAGTTGGTGATTATGGTCGGGACAGTCTTGCTCACCTACTACCTGGAATTCACAGACATCTTCTCAGTCCATCGTCAAGGTTTCTTCTGTTTTGACAGCACCTACACAAAACCGTATCCAGGACCAGAGGAAACCAGCCTGCTACCCCCAGTCTTGCTCCAGTCCCTGGCCTCTGCTGTCCCCATGACAACAGTAAGGATAACTTCCATTAGTTACAGCTCCTCTCTACTTACCTGGCCAAGCACTGCCTGGTCCTGGGAGGGAGGTGGGGGCCACACATCCTGGTCCTTGACCATGAAAGGGACGGAGTCACCAGTCTTGGTCCTCGCAGGGAGGGAGGCACGTATTCTGCTTTTCAGAAGAAGGGAGTCACAAATCTAGGTCTTTGGAGGGAAAGTATCACAGATCCTGATCATTAGAGGGAGGGCATCACTATCATGGTTGTGGAAAGGAGGATGTCACTTATCCTGGTCTGAGGAGGGAGGGGTTCACACATCTTGGTCATCAGCTCAGGTGGGAGTCACTATCCTATCCTCTAAATGCGAGTCATTAATCCTGCTCCTTGGAGGGAGGGAGTCATTAATCCTTTTGGAGAGAGGGAGTTACAGATTCTGCTTTTCTGAGGGAGAAAGTAACAGATTGTGGCCTTCAGAGGCGGGAGTCACAAACCTCGTTGTAAGCAGGGTGTCGGATATCCTCCTTCTTGGAGGAGGGGGGGGTCACAGTTCCTGATCCTGAGGAAGGAGGGAGTCACATATTCTGAGGCCGATATTGATCTCATTAAACGGTCTGCTGTGTGTCTCTATGTGTGTCTGTGTGTGCGTTTATGTGTCTGAGTATATGTGTGAGTGTTGGGGTGTGAGTGTATGTGTGTGTCTGTATATGTCTGTGTGTCTATATGTGTGGGTATGTGTATCTGTCTGTGTGTATATATAGATGTGTAAGAGTGGACCTCAGCAATATTGGCCGGTGTGCTGATTGATCAGATTTTACCATGATAAATTCTGTCTCGAAACATAGTCCACTGAGTTCGGAAAGTGCTGAAAGAGCACTCACCAGACTGGCAAATGCTTTGAAAGTCGCTTCATTGATTTGGAAGTAAATCCCAGCACCCTTTGTTTTTCTTCCTTTCCAGATTGCTTTCGGCGAGTTAGCGGCGTTTGTCTTTCAGGCAGAGTTAGTTCGTGAGGAGAGAACGATTGTGACCGCAGACTGCTGCTCCCTCAATCCGCTGCTTCGCAGAGTCGTCAGGTTTTTGGGTCTGTCCAGTTTCCCTGGGATTGAGAAACATATGGTTGAATGACAGAGCAGACTGTATGTGCCAAATGGACTCATTCTGCTCCAACGTCTTATGGTCTTATGGGGATGAGGATTGGATGGGCGCCGTACCTAGCCTGGGGCAAGGGTTGAGGCTAGAACTGAGACTTGGGCTGGACTTTGGGATGAAGCTAGAACTGCGACAGGGACCGGAACTGGGGCTGGGGAATAAGGCTGGAAATAAGGCTGGGTCTGGGACTGGGATGTGGATAATGTGGGACTGAAACTGAGACTTGGACTGGGGCTGGAGTGAGGACTGCGACTGGGATACAGCTTACAGCTGGAACCGGATCTGCACCTGGAGTTGGGGCTGGGGATGGAGCTGGGCCTGTGCATGGCAATCAGTGACAGTGGAGCTCCACAACTATTCATCTTACATATTAATGATCTTGACAAAGGAACTAACAGCATATTGTTCCTAAGTTTACAGATGGCACAAAGGTAGGTTTCAAGGACATGTAATGTTGAGGCAGCTGATGAAAGGCTTGGAGAGCGGACAAGAAGTGGCAAATGGAACACATGTGAGAAAGTGTAATATTATGCACTTTGGTGGGAGGAAAATAGGTAAAATAGACTATTTTCTAAATGGGGATAGGCTTTTGAAGCACACAAGAACTTGGGAGTCCTAGTTCAGGATTCTGTTGAGGTTAACATGCAGGTTCAGTTAATGGTTAGGAAGGCAAATGCAATGTTAACATTCTTTTCAAGAGGGTTAGAATATAGGAGCAGCAATATATTACTGAGACGGTATAAAGCTCTAGTCTGACTGCATTTGAAATATTGTGATATAGTTTTTGGGCCCCATATCTTGTGAAGGATGGGCTGACATGGGAGGGATTGCACAGAGTTAGGGGGCTGGAATTCAATCTGTGGCTGAAGATAGGAATGCGGCTGGGCGTGGGTTGGGCTTGACAGACAGGGTCTGGGATTGGGAGTTGGGCTGGGACTGAGACGAAGTATGGGGATGGAGATGTGACAGGGTCTGGGTCTGGCATGGGGAAAGGAGAGGGGCAGGATCTGGTGCTAGGACAACGACTGGAGCTGGGGCTGGAGCTGTGACTGATCCTGTGGTTGGGAATGGAGCTGGAGCTGAAGCTGGAGCTAGGACTTACACTGGGATTGGGGCTGGGTCTGGAGCTGGAGTGGGACAGACACTGGGATTGGGAATGGGGCTGCAGATGGGACTTTCACTTGGATTGGGAATAGAGCTGGAGTTTGAGGATGGACTTTGGCTCAGACAAGATCCTAGTCTAGTGTTGGGACTGGGGCTGAGTCACAGTGTTGGGCTGGGTCCAGAGCAGGGCTGAGACAGGGACTGATCCTGAGCTGATCACACACACAAACTCATGCTGTCACACATTATTCCACACACACACACACGATACCAAACAAACATTATCCCACCCACACCCACTCACTCACACAATGCCACGCTACCCCACACACACTCACTCTTACAATCCCAGACAAACACTCATTCACATTACCTCACACATACACTCACACACAGAGACAACACACACACACATTCTCTCTGTCTTGCACACAAGCTTTCACTGGGCTGGGTTTCAGGCAGTGTCTGAGGCTGGGGCTAGAACTAGAAAGGGATGGTGCAAGTGCTGGGTTGGGGGCTGATGTAGGGGCACAGGCAGAGATAGGATCAGGAGTTGAGATGGGATTAGGACTGAAACTGGGTCTGGTTTGGGATTAGAACTGGGATTAGAGCAAGGTTTGGAGGTGGAGCTGGTACGAGGGTTGAAAATGTGCCTGGGACTGGGACAGGGACTCACTCTGTGATTGGG